>NC_054371.1:22723000-22828000 GCF_017654675.1 Xenopus laevis | reverse complement strand
GATGTGTTTTTTTCTCAACTTTACATTTGGATTTGGTTCATTATTTCACCAATTCTTTTGTGGAGGATTTGTCTGAATCCAAAAATGATGGATTTGGTCTGCCCTTCCTTGATTTTAATGTTCAATGTTAACACATCGGTCTACATTTCGGTCGGGATGCACCGAATCCAGGATTCGGTTCGGGATTCAGCCAGGATTCGGCCTTTTTCAGCAGGGAAAATATTTATAGAGAAAAAAATTCACTTTTAATCTTTCATTTATTTCCTTAAATTGAATCTCGCCCATAAGTTTTTATGTAATAAACCATAATAATGTATTCTCATTGATTATAACCTGACCAAAATGTGATATTAAGCCTGGTTTGGGTCACAAGTTCTCGTAAATTTAAAAAAATTCCTTTAAGCCTGTGGTCTCTGATTGAACCTCACATTGGTGGCTTGGCACCTTGTGCAGGAACCACAGTAATGAACCAAACCACAGAAGGTTGGATCAGAAAAGATATTGTGTTACATAAAGTGCAGGATATCTATAGTCTATATAATTTGTATTTGGTCATAATGGTTATGCGGACCCTGTATTGATTGAATTCGTTTTGTCATTCGTTTGTCTTTAATTAATCTAACGAGTTCTTATTTCTTTTTCATTTGCAGATCCTGAATCTAGACGGCAGCAATGAGTCATCTCTCAGCAAACTTCAGGAAGAGAACCGTTTATTAAAACAGAAAGTTGTTCATGTAAGTCAATGCAAATGTATTTCAGTCATAAGGTTCCTCTTTTATCTTTACTGTAATATCCTCTTGGGCATCGCTCTGGGATCTTTCGACACAGATCTCTGTATTTTCCCCAGAATTGCAAAGAGAACTTAAAGGGATAAAGACCTGATTCCTGTTTCCCATAAGTCTTTGAAATATAGAATTAGAAATATCTAGAAATGCTAACGGCGGGAATGTTTTCATTTGCCCCATCCAGGTGGAAGATTTAAATGCAAAGTGGCAGAAGTATGACGCCAGCAGAGAGGAGTATGTTAAGGGGCTACACCTTCAGCTGAAGGAGCTAAAGGCTCGTAGCGACCTCAAGTCATCCCATAGTGCCCACACCCACAAGGAGCTCCTGCAAAAAGAGATCATCCGGCTGAACAAACTGTTGGAGGAGAGGATGAACGAGTGCACCAAACTTAAACAAGAGAAGGAAGAAATGGCCGGTGCTAGAATTGCAGATTCAGAGCGTATACAGGTGCTTGAGCAGCAGGTATGTGGGTTCCAAATTAATTTTCTTCTTTGGGTTGCTAATATATTGCCATATAAATTCATCCTAGCACTGTGGCAGATGTAAAGGAACAATTTAAGTATTTTAATATAGAGTTTCAACACGTAGGTGTGAATATTGCATGTTCCGTCACTTTATGGGTATGTCCATGCTTATATTAAGTGTGTGTGCTTTCTATTTTGCAGCTGCTAGTTTACAAAGACGACTTCATATCCGAGAGGTCAGACCGAGAGAGAGCGCAGAGTAGGATACAAGAGCTCCTGGAACAACTTTCTACCCTGCAACGCCAAACACGAAGGATGGTAAGAATATTCTTATTATTTAGGATAACATAGTAAGTTAGGTTGAAAAAGTCACATCCAGTTCAACCTTTTATGTCTGTATATAACCTGCCTAATTGCAAGCTGAATATATGAAGGTGAAATTATGTATTGGCTGCACTGTAGCGATGCAGTGTAAGTCATCTGGCAGGGGCTTTGCTTATACACGCTCACTCTGAGACAGAGATGCATTTGCTGAAGTGCAAAGCTGGAAGACACTGTGAATAACTTGCATTCTTTTCTCTGTTAGGAGGATCGAGAGACAGCTGGGAATTTCCACATTTTTATCTCCAACAAAAACAAAACCTTTGTGAAGAAGAACACGACAGAAGCCCTGAGGGGCAGCAGCCCTGAGCACACAGAAGGCAGGAGACAAGTAGCACCAGCTGAAGCGGCAGAAGCACATAGGAACTCTACCTCTGAGAGACGAGGTCAGGATGAGCTCCAGTGTCCTCGCTGCTTCAGGATTTTCAAGGACAGACTTGGTGACAATTTACTTGAGCACATCTCCGAGTGCTGCCAGTGAACGCAGCTTTTCTGTTGGCCACTGTTTACTTAACCACTACGTGGCATGGGCTTTGATGGTCCTGTGTGAACTTCGTTAAATCTATTCCAAAATGCTGCTACATCCTTGTTTGGGGTTTGCTGAAGTACTGTAACAAAGGAACAAATAACTACATTAGAAGAAGAAGTCTTTTCAATACTTGAAGAAAGGTTCTAAACCTGCAAGAGTACAAAGGCACATAGTGCAGGAATGGGTGGATAGAGCCTCGATGAACTCTATGAAGAGATCTAAAGGAATTAGGCAAATGTCGGAAAACAATATTTCAGGATAAAGCACGGAAAGCCTGGAATACATTTTCCATTTCCGAATGGACACAAAACAGATTTCTTGCCGCACAATTATCCATGAAACCTGCATCATGTCAAAATAAAAACCATAAGCAAATTTCATAGATCAGAACTAGATTTCTTTTAGAATCCGGGATGCATCACATACGTCATTTTTTAATTCAGCCAAACAGCTAAACCTTTGCTTTGGTCAGGTACCAAACTAAATCTTAATTTGCATACGTGGACTGGAGACAAACCAAAAAAATGGCAGTAAAAATTGTTGCAGGATCCAGCTTCTATTCGATTGAATACCTAGGATTCCAGTCTTGCAAAAAGTGCTGGGAGTCTGCCTGGGTGCATCCCTAGAGTAGAGAGAGGGGTTGCTCTGTGGATGAGAAAGCCATCATTCTGAATATTTTATTTATGTATGTTTTTGGAAGATTTTCATTTTGAAAAGAATTTTATTTTCAAATTTTCAAGTCAAATCTAGAAAATCTTTTATTGGAGTTTACATTAAAACTATACAAAGTTTATACAGACACCTCGTTTTTGCATAACCTCACAGACATAGGAATATCTCATATGAAAAACATATAAGTCGTTTAAACAATCCATTTCATTTACATTTTATTGGCAAATTCAATGTATTTGTGTATTTAATTGCACCAAAAATATTCAGACCGTTTGATATACCTCAGTATCCAATGCATATTCTTACAAAGTGCCGCCCTGGTGCTATAATGTGCAACGTTTACATTGAAATATTTACACAGAATGTCAGTTGGAGGAAAATCCCATTTTTGTTTAAAGGATTTCAAGGGCTCTGGCATTTTGGGGTTTCCATTGTTTATTTTGAAATGTTGTTCAGGATGTTGTGTGATGGCAAATGACACGTGGCACTCGCTTGTGTAGGGAAATGTAGCCCGTCCAACCGGAAATTTGGGCCTTTATCTCGTGCTTTTGTAACTGATAACATCTCTTTATAACGCTGACAAATCTGTCCATGCCATCAGGGAAACATTTCTTTTTTGTTTTACATAGTCTGAAATCGATCTAATTTTTTTCATACAGATGACTTTTGCACTGAATTGTTATGTACTGTTCATATTTAAGTTATAATATGTATAAATTGTCTATTTTTCTTTATTTATTTAATGGTATCCTATTTGATTCAACCCGAAATCTTATTTTTGTAATAAAAACTCTAAAATAACTAACGCCAGTGTTTCAGATTTCTTGAATGAAAAGCAGGGTTTATCCATGTTCTAACTCTGAATAACTACATCCGAAGAGAACCAAAGCGGTAGTATAGCTTTACGTGAACATCTGGTGCACGTACATTTCAAGATGACTTAAGGTCCCCATAGACCCAAAGATCTTTCTTGCCGAACGACCGATTTTAGCGAGGTCCGACCAATCCTTCGAAATTATCGTGCGGTTAGTGGGATTCAAACGATCGTACATCTTACGATTTTTCGGCCGACATCTGGCAATCTATCTATGTTTACAGGGACAAGCAGGCAGCTCCCCTTTGTTTTCCTGGCAAATGGTCTTTTTAGTTGATGGACAATTCCTACGATCGTTTCGAAGATAATCGTGGTCTCACGATGACGATCGGATCTTTTAAAAATCTTTACATCTATGGCCAGCTTTATACAATTCTTAACAATCCCTACAAATTCACATCTTTTCATTCACAAGATCACTGATTGCTGAGGCATTTCAAACTCTAGTGAGTAATCCAAAGAGGGTCCATGTAGATAACAAAAACTCTGATATATAAGGGGAAAGAAAAATCGTTGTCAGACCCGATAACTTCATTGCTACAGAACATCGCACATAATATTTGACCTTACATTGTAAGGTGGGCCATGCTAAAGCTGCCCATAAACGCAAAGATCCAATCGTTCGAATCCTCAAACGAACGGACTTCCCCCATCTCCCGACCTGCCACTAACCTTCAGTTTAAATAAAGTAGTAAAAGAACAGATCAGCCGATGTTCTGTCCCTGACAGCAATCGTACGAAAGTTTATGTCCGACAAAGCTGGTGACAGTCTCCCACTGAAAATCGTCATATCGGCAATACACGCAGAGATATATCGGCAGCCGTCAGAAATCTTTTAACCTTAAAGATGTCGGGACTCTCCACAATCGAGGATTCGTGCGATCAGATCTATGCGTCTATGGCCAGCTTTAACTGGAGGTTCTCGAGGCCTCAGAGGAGGAGTCCCCAAAAAACAGCAGCCTGCACTAAGAGGACCCCAGCACCCATGTGCCATTATCCTAACGTATGACACCCCACAAGAGCCATGAGAGGTTATTAGAAAGGTGGAGTCCAGCAGATTAAAGACCAATGTTGTATTATGCCAGACTGAACCTGCAAGCTATAGATTAAACCTAGAACACCTGCTCTCAAATGTTAGCCCATTACTTAGGACTACCTGTTGCCTTTCATGGTTTTTCTCATTTAATAAATGTTACAATTGTGAGGGATACAAAGTACCCAAATCAAATGAAAATGGAGGCTTACAGGAGAGGTCAGACGGCTGTCCCGTTAGATGAAATCATTTGGCATTAATTGCATGCTCCAAAGAATCACCGTTATGGATTTGTCCAAACCAAATACAAAAAATGGAGAATTGACCTTCAAGTTCAACCCTCAATGATCCTGACTAGAGAAGGGCCAACATCCTCAATAAGATTATTATCAAATGTAAATAAAGTGTAATAGTTTTATTTGTTTTTAAGGTTTTATCAAAGGGGAACTATCACGAAAATTACAATTTAATATAAGCTTCATCATACTGAAAGTTTCTAAATGCAATCAATTAAAAATTCTGTATGGTTTCTGAAATAATCAAGTTTATCTTCACTATTCCTCTCTCAGCATCTGTATCTCTTCATTCTGTCTTCATGCAGCAGTTGGGTGTCAGATATTCATTGACAGTTCGATCCAATATATCTTATAGGGGGTCTCCTTTTGCCTAGAAGATGTATTAGAGCTCACTCTATTAAACTCACCAGACATCATGTCTCTCTACATGCAGGATTTGTGCAAAAGGCAGTTATTTTGTTAGATTTTGTTTGTACTGGAATCAGTTATTTGAGTGAGCTCTAATTCATCTGCTAGGAAAGGAGCCCCCCTATAAGATATATTGGATCATTCATCTGACACCCAACTCCGGAATGAAGACAGAATGAGGAGAAACATATGCTGAGAGAGGGAGAGTGAAGATAAACTTGATTATTTCAGAAACAATGCAGAATTTTTAATTGATTATATTTAGAAAGTTTCTTATTTCAGTATGACGAAGCTTATATTAAAATTTCACAATAGTTCCTTTAAGTAACACTGAAACATTTGGCTCCGGAAAGGTTATACAGGCTTATTAGTATGTCACCTGTTTGTCTGCTCCAAACAATAGGAGTCCTCCCTGATTTAGAAGATAAAGGGTCTGGTTCACTGAAACCATTGATTAGGTCCCTGTTAATACGCATAATCCGCCAGGAATTATAAGAAAGTTTCTGGAAGAAGACACCGAAATATTTATACCCTTAATGGCGGATGGCTATGTGATTTCTAGAAGCCCATCTGTCTTGTATATAAGTGTGACTACAGTGGGACAAAATAGTCACAGCCCAGGGTAAGCCCCGGACACTCAGTCTGACACTGGAAGGATCCCTGATATCAAGGACCAGGCACCGAATCTAAAGGAGAAATATATTTAGGTTGTGTAATCCTCAAAATGTAATAGTGTTCATAAGATGTAGTGTGGGGTAATATTTAAGTGGTTGAGCTATATGATTATGTGTGCTTATTGTAAATGTATTGTGTAAGATACTGATTTCTTTTTATTAAAAAATTTTCCAATCATAAAATCATGTAACTACTAGTGATGGGCGAATCTCTCCCATTTCGCTTTGCCCGAAAAATTTGTGAATTTCCCACAAAATTCGGGAAACGGCGAAAAATTTGCGGAAAATCGTGGAAACGGAAAGTTCACTAAAAATTTGGGAAATTCGGCCGTTTTCATGAAAAATTCGTGAAATTTGGATGTTTTCATGCAAAATCAAGAAATTCGAACCTTTTCAGGAAAAATAGGGCATTTCGAACATTTTAACGAAAAAATTTCACTGGCGAATTTTCAACGAAACGCGGGAATTCCCTACGAATTCGTGCCTGGCGAATTTATTTGCCCATCACTAGTAACTACATTTAGGGGTAAACCAATCAAATCTTTTCTTTTCGAATCGAATTGCTGATTGGTTGCTCTGGGTAACATCACCGGTAATGCTTCATTTTACGATAAATGGACCCTTATTGTTCGGAGATCTCCTTGCCACACTATACTGCAGAACCCCCATTTACTTGTCACTCCTTAAAAACAATAAAAATATAATAGAAAAATATTTTGCGTTCGCCCTAACTGTACAGCGCCCTACCTACCCAGAAATAACCTTTCCTTTAGTGTTGTCCTGTGTACATCTCTGTAAGAAAAGTCCCCCAATATTTGGCTGCGGTAACTTTGAACATATTTGTAGAGGAACAAGTCAGCTGTGAGCATCATAAATATATTAAACCTTTGAGCAAAAAAACAAAAGCACAATCTGCCATGTTTTTTTTCCATAATGCAGCTTATTCTTCCAAAATTTCAGCTTTTTTATGCTTTAGTCTATGTGAGTCTTAGGGGCCGATTCACCAAGGGTCGAATATCGAGGGTTAATTAACCCTCGATATTCGACTGGGAATTAAAATCCTTTGACTTTGAATATCGAAGTCGAAGGATTTTATCGCAAATAGTTTGATTAAATCCTTCGAATCGAATGATTCGAAGGATTTAAATCCAACGATCGAAGGAATATCCTTCGATCAAAAAAACTTAGGAAAGCCTATGGGGACCTTCCTCATAGGCTAATATTGACTTCGGTAGCTTTTAGATGGCGAACTAGGGGGTCGAAGTTTTTTCTTAAAGAGACAGTACTTCGAATATCAAATGGTCGAATAGTCGAACGATTTTTAGTTTGAATCCTTCGATTCAAAGTCGTAGTCGAAGGTCGAAGTAGCCCATTCGATGGTCGAAGTAGCCCACTCGAAGTTAGTGAATCGGCCCCCTAAGACTGAAGAGGGGATACAGGGAAAGTTTAGTAAGATGGTGGTGTGGAGCTAGATTTTATCCTGGGGAAAATACTTTTCTTCCGATTGCATGTAATTTTGTAGCATTCAGTCAATGGCATCTATACAACAGAGGTCCAGCACATTGCACCTTAGTGACAAGAAAATAGATTCTCCAAAATAAAAAGGGGTGGCCTGCCCATTAATGATGGGACGGGATAAAAATGGGAACCAAAAACCGTAACTGTGATCATGTTGTATGTTGAAACCCAGTGATGCGGTTTGTGTGACTGATCTTGTACCACAATTCTTCCTCAAATTATTGTTACAGGGAAATGTATACAAAAAAAATTCCCTGCAAATTCAGAAAATAATGAGTGCACTGTTAACTTTGCAAACAGGCCGGGGCAAGCAAAGGAGCTACCGGCTGCTGCATGGCTATAACTCCCAGCCACCCCCTCTCCAGGGCCATAGTGCAGGGAATGGAAAGCTTGAGTGAAATCCAGGCTTAAAGTAGACTTCACCTGAAGGGATATTTGTTCAAGGCAAATAAGTTCCTTCCTTTTCTGCAATACAAGTTAATTAGCTGGCTAACGTCTGGGTGCCTTCTGCACGTGCTCCATACCTGCCAGTCTGCACGGAGCGTGTGTTGGAAATAAATGATAGGGGTTTTGCTTTCACTGTTACCCTACACCAGAACATGTACATAGGGGACAATTCAAAATGACACAAATGCCTCACACACACTGAGTTCAGGGAAAGAACTCTACAACCCTGGCACCGTACAAGTGAAGCTATTGGCAGTGGGAGCTGCAATACTGCTTTATCTACTAATGCAAAATGTATATATTCCCCAGGCTTCAATGGAACAGCACCCCTTGTGGCCAGACTATGAATTCAAAAATAGTCAAAAGCATCCATGGTTTTACCAAACAATAACTACTGAGCTGGCAAGATCCTCTCTTTGCCTGATTTGGTCAGCCATGCATGGTGCCGAAGAAGGCTAATCTCATTGTTCAGCCCCCAGATGAATGTTTGGATGATAATGGAGGCCTATATCAGGAGAGGGCTGTATCAAGGTGCCAATGCAGCTCTTGCTTAGTGCCATTTTCTAACCTGATTTTTGACCAGATATCGTTTGGACAAGCCGATAGGAAGTTCTCATACATGGTTTTAAAGGTGTTGACACGATCTGCATGGGGACTAGGAAGCATGTGTATGGCCAGCTCTCAGACATGGCATTGTCCATGTTTCATTCTCCAGAAAAGACTGTTGTTTTTCTACAATAAGTAATTGGTATGTAATAGAGAAACTGGCATGCTGCTGCCTTTCAGATGTGGTTGCATTACAGCACCCAGGTTTTACCGAGGGCTATATCTACTAAGGTTTATGGAATGTTGTGATTCATTATGGCTGAATGTCTCATTGATTCGTGATTGATCTGAATTCCCTGGTTTACTTAAAAGAGATATAGGGAAAAGGCTGGTCTATTGCGCCATAGACTTACTCAAGCATGAGTTTTGCCACACATATACACCTCTGTCTGGCAAGTATTTATTGCTACGTGCCTTTTACTCACAAGTATCCATTTTCTATTTATATAAATAAACGATAGTTGAAAAAAAACTTTAAAGTGTCAACATATTAAGGAGGACACCCTTAGAAATGGCTTTGGAATTGGGTTACATGACGAAGGAGGATATGAATTATGTTGAACCCATGGGGATAAAAATGTTGAACTTGCATTATATGTGGCTGACAGGTGGACTGCAGCCCTCCACCCTCTATTTAGTGATGGTTTGACATAAATGGCCTCCTTCAAGCTTCTTTTAAACTAGTTGTCTTCTTTGTCCAGAACGTGTAGCTTGTAATAGTTTCAAGGGTAGATATAGGTAGACTAATTACGTAGGATCATGGTAGTTTAGTCTCCATATCAACTCCCACCATGTTGCCTACACATTCCTTCACTTCTCTTAAAATGTTGGGCCTTTTTGGTTCCTTGTTTCAAAAATACAGTGACGCAATGTTTGTTACAAATCTTAGACACTCTGCCTACATATGGGATGACTAAATTATTTGTCTGCTCAGTATATCCCCTGTGCTTGTTGGTCTGGTGTTTCTGCTGGACTTTTTTGTTATTTTAGCAAAGGCCCAGTCTGGCGTAGCCATAAAATGTCAAAGCTCCTCTGAGGTGTTTGTTCCCTTATCCAAAGACTCATTGTACAGGAATGATCACTGGGGAAGGCTGATACTCCATGTTCCTACTAACTCAATCCAACCAATCAGCAAATTAGCTCTGATCAGGTTTAGGAGGCTCTTTCACTTGCACATTTCTCCAAAAATATATTTGTAATTATTATGTGTTTGGTCACAATGCATCAAAAACCTGATTGGATAAAATAAATCAGAGGTCAGTATGGAGTATTCAGTAGTTGAACATATATTTTATATCCCTTCCACATTTTTTTTACTTGTGCCTCTTCAGATACCTGGGGCAGTAACCTGGGGGTCGGGCCCTGGTGCAGCTGGCCACCCACCCCCCTCCATGCAGATTTTCTTTGCGGCTGCACCCAGCTACAGTGGGGGCGCGATCTGCCAGGAGGGTGCTGGCCCGGGACCAGTTGCACCCCCTGCTCCCCCGGTAGTTACGCCACTGACCTCGACTTTGCCTTAATAAACCAGAACACAAATATTGCTGCAAATTGTTTACATCTTGTCTAATTCTAGCATTAACGAAAAGGGGAAACCCTAGTGAAAAACTGGTTGAAAACCACTGGACTTATGTTAGAAAGATAAACAGGTATGGGACCTGTTAACCAGAATGCTCGGGACCTGGGCTTTTCTGGATATGGGATCTTTCTCTAATATGGATCACCATACATTAAGTCTACTCAAAATTATTTTAGACATTAAATAAACCCTCCAATAAGGATTCATTGTATCTTAGTTGGAATCAAGAACAAGATACTGTTTTATTATTACAGAGAAAAAGGAAATCATTTTTACAAACCAGATTTATTTGATTAAAATATAGTCTACGGGAGACTGACTTCCCGTAGTACGGAGATTTCTGGATAAATGGTTTCCAGATAACGGATCACATACTGTACCTGTACAGTTTAGTATATAAGTGGGTTGACATGAACTGCTTTCATCAGTTGGCAGGTTTATTGCCACTAGAGATGATATAGTTACTGAAGTTCTATGGCGGACATATAGAAGCACTCTCTCTTTAGAATATACATGGAGGAAATGTTCAGTGAACAATGCAAGGTATGTCTTTGGTTTTTTGTTTTTTTTACATGTACTGTCTATTTAAGAAATCTAAACAGGGTCATTTTATTTTCATAGTTTAGATAAAAAGAGACATAGAGATGATTTCATGGAAACTTGTAAAGATATCAAAGAGCTCATTAAGCTTCTGCGGGGGAATACCTTACAGAGGAGGATAAATGCCAGAACAAGCAGTGACTTGATAGAACAGCTTAATTATGGGGCAGACTAGACAGGCCTGTTGGACTTTACCTTTATAATTCTGTGGAATTTGGAAAGTTGTTTGCAGAACCTACATTGCACCAATTTCCTTCTCAAGTGGTATTAATGCACTGCAGCTTGGCCCTAGACTCTGCCCACTGACTCCTTGGCAGAGGGATCTTTAATTTTTGGTTCTACAGCTGTTTAATATTTAGGTATGGGACCTGTTATCCATAATGCTCAGGACTTGGGGTTTCCGGATAACAGATCTCTTCATACCTTAAAGGAGAACTAAACCCCCTTGCTAATAAAAACTCCTACCCTCAATAGTCCCCCCTCCCTGCTCCTCCCCGCACAGGAGTTAACACAAGTAAATACCCCTAAGCCGGTAATTACCCTTTGTCAGCGCAGTGGAGCTCACGGTGGCCATCTTTAGCCGCTTCAGTAATCTTTGGGTCTTCTTCTGCTGATTCAGAAGTATTCTGCATTTTCAGCGCATGCACAATTGTAGCGAAACGAGAAAATGCTACAACTGCGCATGCGCCGATACGGAGCTTCCTTACTGAGATTACCCGTGCGTTCCGCTGCTCTGACTCTGCAACAAGGGGTAATTACCTGCTTAGGGGTATTTACTTGTGTTAACTCCTGTGTGGGGGGAGCAGAGAGGGGGACTAAGGAGGGTACTCATAGTCATAGCAATATATGGATCCCTATAGCAAAAGAGTTGTAGGGTGCAAGAGTTGGGAATAAGAATTAATTATATCTTAGTTGGGATCAAGGTACATGTACAGAAAAAAAGGGAATAATTTTTAAACATTTGGATAAAATGGAGTCTGTGGGAGATAGCCTTTCCGTAATTTGGAGCTCATTGGATAGCGGGATTCCGGATAACGTATCCCATACCTTTTCTGGCAATGCCATTGGCAGCCCAAGCATGCAGCTGTCAGTCAATGCTGATAATTGAAAATATTAAAAGCAACACTGATATAAAGTATCTCTTGTTCTACAGCCGCCATCTTGTCCATCAATTCCCAACTCTTGCACCCTACAACACTTTTGTTATAGGGATCCATATATTGCTATGACAATGAGTACTCTCCCCCTGGAGACATATCTGTGCCCCAGTTACAAATATATCTATATGGAGTCATGTTTGGGTGCCAGAGTTCCATGCAGCAAGGAAAACGATGCACTGGTCTATCACCTCCTACACTAGAATATACCAGCACCCATTTTTATCAGAGTATACTTGTCTGCACCCAAAGAAAATCACAAGGCCTGTATGTAGGTCTGCTGTATGTGTGGGACCGACATGGCATACACAGTGGTACATGGCAAAAGTGCTTACACTGAGACATAGAATTTGAATTGTTCTGGGAAATATTCTGTAAACCAGTTGTGGTTAAGGTGACTAAGAAGCTGATCTATGTAAAAACTACAGGCACCGTCTTAGTTCCATGTGAATGCAATCGAGCAGCGATGTCTCCCTCCGCTTAGGCACGTTGTAAAAATGCCATTTATTCAAATGAATTCTTTTTTTTCTCATTTACAGCCCGAAAACGATGACTAATTTATTCACGTCACAGTTTAGACCATACTGAAATTGTAATTTTCAATGAAGAATCGCAGCTTGTTCCCCACAGTCATAAAATATAGAACGTTTAAAACCCATGTCTAGTGGAGTTTTTATTCTAACCTGCCCTAGGGGCAGCTATGCCGGAAGTAACGGCACAAAGTGGGCCCATCAGAGGGTACAATGTACATCGGGCATGTGCAAACATGGGCCCACGGGCCAATTGTGGCCCCTTTTTTAATTTTAGAATGGCTCGCAGCCTTAAACAAGGATTCGCCCATTCAAGGGCAGACCCGGATAAAAATTGGCATGCAACTGGCCAGCCCGAGCCAGGAGTCGGTTGATGAGCAATGTCGTATATATTCTTGCCGCACCGGCTGCGCGGGGTGATGTAATCACACAGTAACATGTGCACGTGACGTCATGATGTCACTGGATTAAGCGCTAGTTCTCGGCGGAGGTTGTGATTCCACCCATGTGCCTTCTTGTGAATGCACATCAGCATGGTCACCGACTCATCGATCCCCCCAAGTAAAATGTTTATACAATATGCTTCAACATATTAAAATACCCACGCCTAACTTAAACTTATACAACCTGGATTTTCAAATTGATTGGAGGGCTCCCTTCTGAATGGACCGTCAGACTGGGTCTCATTCTAAGGCCAGAAAAATAGAATATAGAAATGAAAGGAATAATAAAATAAAATATAGCCTACATGAGAAAAACAATAAAAGTTTTAACAAATAAATAGAAGAAAAAAACAGAAAAGGAGGAAAACGGAAAAAGGATGAAAAGGGAAAAAAGAGAAAAATGGAAAAAAAAGAGGGAGAAGAAAATGATTTTATAGTGTGGCAAGTTCACTTCACTTGACAACATACTGTATATGTGCAATCAACATTTATTTATATATATATATATATATATATATATATATATATATATATATATATATATATATATATATGTATACAAAAAAGTTGCAAAGTGCTACAGTGCATTCAGAATACAGGTATGGGACCTGCTATACATGATGCTCGGTAACGGGGTTTCCAGATAAGAGATCTTTTTGTAAATTGGACCTTCATACCTAATGGTTCAAAGAAAGGCTGAATGGTCGGCCCTCACACATTTTCACCTCACCAAATCTGGCCCTCGTTGCAAAAAGTTTGGACACCCCTGATGTACATCGATACAGGGTTTTATAATGATTTTATTTGAACTCTACAGGTATGGGACCTGTTATCCAGAATACTTGGGACTTGTGGTTTTCAGGATAATGGATCTTTCTGTAATTTGGATCTTCATACCATAAGTCTACTAGAAAATCTTGTAAATTTTAAATGCACCCAATAGGCTGGTTTTGCTTCCAATAATGATTAATTATATCTTAGTTGGGGTCAAGTACAAGCTACTGTTTTATTATTACTGAGAAATAGGGAATCATTTTTAAAAATTTGGATTATTTGGATAAAATGGAGTGAGTCTATGGGAGACAGCCTTTCCGTAATTCAGAGCTTTCTGGATAACGGGTTTCCAGATAACGGATGCCATGCTTGTATTCAGAACTTAGGTATGGGATCTGTTATCTGAAAAGCCAATATGCAGAAAGCTGCAAATTACGGAAAGGTCATAGGAAAATTATTTCCCTTTTCTCTATAATAATAAAACAGTATCTTGTACTTGATTCCAACTAAGATATAATTAATCCTTATTGGAAGCAAAACCAGAATATTGGGTTGAGGATCCAAATTACGGAAAAGATTCTTTATCCAGGTCCCAAGATTTCTAGATTACCTGTACTTTGAATGTGTCCCTTAGCTGCGAGTTCAGGGCTGTCGCAACAGGGCCAACAGAGTATTTAAACTATGCTTGTTCCTTTCTGAAAAGAATCCTGACATTGGTGCATGTCCTATATAACTATAGCCAGACATACAGAGCTGCTGAAAAACCTGTTCTATAAAGATTAATATCATATTTGGTGACATATGGCTGAATGTAGCTTCCTTTCTCATGATATCAAACAGTGGCGGAACTACCGGGGGAGCAGGGGGTGCGAGCGGGCCAGGGCCCCACGGCAGTCCGTTCGCCGCTGAAAATGCAGCCAAATGCGGCCGTACGGAGGGGGACGGGTCCCGGCAGCGCATCACGCACCAGGGCCCGCCCCCCTCTAGGATCGCTACTGATATCAATTATAAAATCTTCACACTCAAGATATCACAAGTAACGGTGTAAACACAGCCAAGTATGTATCGTATATCTCTAATCACTAATATATGGCCATTACTGTTTAGGAACATAGTAACAGTAAATTAGATTGAAAACAAGATACACATCCATCAAGTTCAACCTTAAGTCTATATATAACCTGCCTAACTGCCAGATGATCCAGAGGAAGGCGAAAACCCATCTAAAGTCTCTCCAATTTGCCTCAGGTGTCCAACCTTTTGGCTTCCCTGGGCCAGATTGAAAAAAGAAAAATTGTCTGGGGCCACACATGAAATACACAAACACTTTTGATTTGTAAAATTAAAGAAAATACACAGAAAAGAACTACAATACCAGTTGGATAACCAGATGCAGCTATACACTGGAATATGGGACACCTGGATATTAAGCAGACTTATCATTATATTATTCTTATTACTAACTGGGCAATGGGCAGAGTCCCCCATTCTCCCTACTCCATAGGTCACCACATTGTTACAACCTGACATAGTAAGCCTGTTCCTAACAAGGCGACAGACTGAGGTGGTTAATGTGTCTGGACTTGGAGAGCACAAAGTGTTATTTCACTCTCATGTTCTCTGTATTTCCATACATTTATTTCTTAATTTCTATCTTTTTTCCCTTTTCTTCCTTTTCTTTCTACTTCAAGCTGGGCCGCATTCATATCCATCCTGGGCCGCAGGTTGGACACCCCTGCTGTATAGGGTTCAGATTAGCGTACCAGAGATCGAAAAAAAGACTTAAACACAGGTGGAAATTACAGAGCCAGCAGAATAACTAATGGTGGGTTGCAGTGGGTGTGACCAGGGTCGGACTGGGGGGAATAATGTCCAGGGCCCCCTCTGACCCCCGTCCCCCCCTACTATGATGCGCAGAGCGCGCAGGCATCGGTGCGCGTACGTGAAGGCACCGCTGGACGCTCCTGAATGAATAGGTGCTGCGCGCATGCACAGATGGCGCTGCGCGGCGCCTAGAAAAAACTTTTTTTTTCTATTCCGATCCGCAGAGGGGACTGGCCCGGCGGAAGCCCATTAAGGGTCGGGGCCCACCGGATTTTTTCCTGGTGTCCCGCTGGGCCAGTCCGACACTGGGTGTGATTGCACCAGGTCCAACCCCCAGTAGGACCTGTTAGGGCAGGACTACACGGACGATTTCGCAGCGATCCGACGCGCTGCGCAAAATCGCAGGCGTCAAGTCGGATGCGACGGAAACAAGGTAAGTAATGGCTGTGTCGCATTGTTGATGCGACGTGACACAACTGTCGGATGCAGACGCAGCGTGCAGTGTCTGCATCTGACAGTCGTGTCGCGTCACATCAACAATGCGACACGATCCAACAATTGAATTACTTACCTTATTTCCGTCGCATCCGACGTGACGCCTGCGGTTTTACGCAGCGCGAGGCCCTTAGACTCACTGGGGCTCATTTATCAACACTGGGCAAATTAGCCCATGGGCTGTTACCCATAGCAACCAGTCAGTGATTAGCTTTTTAAAGCCAGCTGCAAGTAGAACAATGAATGCAGCAATCTGATTGGTTGCCAGTGTTGATAAATGACTCCCATTGTGCACGATACTAGGAGGCTTGGTGGTAAGAGTGAGTCCATGGTCCCCTAGTTATGCAACTGCGCAGGGCTTTTCACATTGCTCCCCCCCCCCAAAGCAGTTGATGAGTGTTTAAAGATGGGGCTTAACAACCTGCAAGTGCAATTGACGTTGTGCAAAAATGGATGCAGTGATCACGCTAATTGATCCTATTTAT
The DNA here is from genome assembly GCF_017654675.1 of Xenopus laevis. Classification (NCBI taxonomy): domain Eukaryota; kingdom Metazoa; phylum Chordata; class Amphibia; order Anura; family Pipidae; genus Xenopus; species Xenopus laevis. The sequence goes on along the minus strand of NC_054371.1, from coordinate 22,811,428 downwards.
TAAAGGTACTTGCACCCAAAGAAATCAGGAATCTTGTAAATTGCCAATCTCACATGCTGAGTTTTACTGATTGAAGAAAAAACAATTGCACCTTATTTTAATTCATTTTACCTTTTGAGGCAAGCGCTACAAGCACCTTGTTTGACTTGATTATCATTTTATTTTGGAGATAGCACTGTGGAGAAATCACTATAGTACTTCAGAACACACACGAAAAATCTGTGCATAGACGTCCTATGGTTCAAGACACACACAGATTAGTGTTGTAACACTTTGGTGACTGCAGTGAATATTAACAATATTGCACTAGGTTCTGTTATTTGTTTTTTTTCCATAGCCTGTGGCGCTGATCTATAATTGTATCTTGATTTGCACCCAAAGAAGGTCCTTGAACTTTCACAAAGTTACCTGTGGCCCTGCTGCAGTCACCCGGCCCACGGTTTAAAACTGGGAGCAAGTGCACCTACTGATGCTGAGGAACCTTGGAGCTATCATCACCTTGAAGGCGGCAGTGGTTGTGCCAGGGTCCCCAAAGAAGTCTAGGCCAATAGATTAAGTTAAATTAAGAGATGAACGTGTAACCCTACTGTACCAGCTAAAGGAAATGATCTTAAATCCAATTTTCTTCAATTCTCTATTGGAATTTCATAGGAGGAACCAAATACTGCAGGCTTCTATGAAGTGTAATAAGAGGAACACGTTTGTAGGCTTGTGGTCTCCAGTATGTCTGGAATGAGTCAATACGATTGGGCAGTAGTGGGAATACCCCACTATACAGCAATGCAAAATCTCTTCCTTGTTCTAAATTCTACCAGGTACAGAGTCCATCTATTCACTTCAGAGGCTATTGTTGTATTTCACTACAAGCCGGGGAGGGGGGGATAAATATAGCCATAAAACAAAGGCCTGTACTGAATGTTACTCCGTGACACCTAAAAGGAAACCCGCAAAACTATTTTTGTGTAATAAGTTACTGTGTTAAAGGATATAACATAGAAACAGGAAGGTCGTTTCTTTATTTTGCCTTCATTTTTTTATTTCTTATAGTTTATCAATTACTTGATGGGGGTCATTGACCCCACCTAAAAAAAGCCAATGCTATGTAAGGCATGGCTGCTAGAGTAATTTGGACCCTTGCCACCAGATTGCTGATATTGCAAATTGGAGAGCTACTGATTAAAAAATTAAATAACTCAAAAGCCACAAATAATAAAACATCAATTTAAAGGTGAATGACCCCATTAAGCCACATCAACCGTTACTGATACAGGTACAATTACATCGTACAATGACGTTCTTGACAATTCCATGCTTCCTACTTTGTGGCAAAAGATTAGGGAAGGCTCCTTCTATTTTCAGCACAATAATGCCCCATGGAGAATGGATTCGCTGAGATGAGAGGGGAGAAACTTGACAAGGTGGCTAAAGGCCTATCAAACAAGGGAACACTCATTCAATATCGAATTGGGCCTGCTGGAAAACGGGGAAAAATCCTGGTGGGCCCCGGCCTTAATGGGCACCACCAGCCCAGTCCTGCTCCACCGCCTGGGACCCAAGTTCTCTTCCCACCCGGAGCCCTGGACCCTAAGCTCGTACCCTGCCAGGTCCATCAGACAGGAAGTTAAGGAGGAGTGAGACGGGGAGGCGGAGTGTGAATGCCAAGAGGAGGGCCCTTTAATTCAGCCCCCAGACTCCTCAGTCCAAACCTGAGCTATTTCAAAATGTTTAACAGACATATTAAAATGTTCAACTTTGAAAAGATAACTTAAAGGGATAATGTAATGGGAAAAAGTGTTTTTTTTCAAAACACATCAGTTAATAGTGCTGCTCCAGCAGAATTTTGTACGTAAATCCATTTCTCAAAAGAGCAAACAGATTTTTTTTTGAAATCTGACATGGGGCTAGACATATTGTCAATTTCCCAGCTGCCCCAAGTCATGTGACCTGTGCTCTGATAATCTTCAATCACTCTTTACTGCTGTACTGCAAGTTGGAGTGATATCATCCCCCTCCCTTTCCCCCCAGCAGCCTAACAAAAGAACAATGGGAAGGTAACCAGATAGCAGCTCCCTAACACAAGATAACAGCTGCCTGGTAGATCTAAGAACAACATTCAATAGTAAAAATCCAGGTCCCACTGCGACACATTCAGTTACATTGAGTAGGAGAAACAACAGCCTGCCAGAAAGCAGTTCCATCCTAAAGTGCTGGCTCTTTCTGAAAGCACATGACCAGGCGAAATTACCTGAGATGCACCTACACACCAATATTACATCTAAAAAAATACACTTGTTTGTTCAGGAATGAAATTTTATATTGTAGAGTGAATTATTTGCAGTGTAAACTGTGTCATTTAGAAATAAAAAGTACACCATAAAAATCATGACAGAATCCCTTAAAAAATAAAAGCAGAAGCGTAACAACACGGGGTCTGACCCCCCCACCCCCCACGAATAAAAAGTTTCTGGTGCCCGGCAAAAGTATTAAATGTGGCGTGATAATTTCCCATTGTTTCTGTAAAAGTTTAAAACCAGAGGGCATAAGCTGTTCCATCCTATGTACAGTACATTTGGGGGCAGATTTAGTAACGGGTGACTTTACATCTTATCTGTCTGACCGTTCCTTTAAAGTTGCCTTCTCTAACTCTACTTCTTCTACGTTCCCTCTCTCTGTCTGAGATCCTCAAGGCTCTGTTCTTGGCCCCCTGCTGTTCTCGCTCTATACAACTTCGCTAGGAAACTTATTCAGTTATTTGGACTTCAGTATCACCTTTATGCTGATGACACCCAACTCTACTTGTCTACTCCTGATCTTTCTAATTCTGTCCTTTCCCAAGTCACAGACTGTCTCTCTGCTGTCTCCTCCTGGATGTCACAGCGCCACCTGAAACTGAACCTTTCAAAAACACAACTAATATTATCTCCAAGATCTTCCCATTTCCCTCAGATATCACTCACAGTAAACAACACCACCTTTCATTCCACCACACAGGCACACTGCCTAGGAGTTATCTTAGACTCACATCTGTCTTTTTCACCACACATTCAAACACTTGCAAAATCTTGTCGTATTCAACTGCGCAACATTGCTCGAATACGACCATATCTCAGTTCAGAATCAACTAAAACACTAATTCAGTCTCTCATCATCTCCCGCCTTGATTACTGCAACTTACTCCTCACAGGTATTCCAACAAGCCACCTTTCACAACTCCATTCTATTCTAAACGCGGCCGCTAGACTCATTCATCTATCTCACCGCTCAACATCAGCTGCTCCCACATGTATGTCCCTTCACTGGCTCCTAATTTCCTCTAGAATCAAATTCAAATTACTAACACTCACATTCAAGGCCCTTAATCATGAAGCCCCTCCCTATATTTCATCTCTGATCTCCAAATATACTCCATCACGCAACCTTCGCTCTGCTTCTGATCTTCGCCTCACTTCTCCTCTCATCACTTTTGCCCATTCTCGTCTACAAGACTTCTCTCGGGCTTCTGCTTTTCTCTGGAACTCTCTTTCTCAAGCTGTCCGACTTGCTCCTTCTTTCCAAACTTTCAAGCGCTCCTTAAATAAAGAAGCTGTTTAAAGAAGCTTATTCAATGTACCTTAATTAATCAATCTTTGCTGTATCAAAAATCACAAAACTGCTTCTAAAATCCTAATGTCTCAATTGTACCCTAATCTTTACTTTGTAAACTCAATTTATTTGTAGGGTCCTCTAATCCTATCATACTCCTTAACCCTTGTTTGTTATCCTCCATTTATTCCCTGTTGTTATAACAAAGGTAAAACACTGCGTATCTTGTCGGCGCTATATAAATAAATGATGATGATGATGATGACGTCTTTATTATAAATGTTGCTGCAAATGGTTTAAGTTACTGGTTTTTATTACACATGTCCAGGAAACCTTAATAAAGACAAGAGAGTTCATATAATGCCCTACACATGAGCCCACTGTAAAATTAATGTTCCCTATGTTATAAAATGTCTGGAGAAAACTGGTTACCCATAAAAGTAAGCCAGGACTTTTGCAGCCAATCCCGCTCAAAAAAAGGAAAAGTCACCAGCGTTTTTGGAACTTTAATGTATTTTCGGCACACAGGATATGATGTAAGTGACAGAAGATTGAGGAAGATGTCGCTACTTTTTAGCACTTCTTCTGGTCTGAGGTGGTGAAGACAACTCTGGCGAAAGAGGTAACGTTCAGTAAAATCCGCACTAGTGAATTTGTGGAGTAACTTCCGTTTGCAGGAGCGAAAAGTTGATTGGCAATAGAGTGCGAATGACCGCTGGCGATGGTCTGTTTCGATAGCGAATTGGCACCTGCGCCTGTTAGTAAATTGTCGATTTCCCTGCGGGTGCTGACGCTAGCGAATTGTCACTAGCGTTAGCCACTTCGCTTCTTAGTAAATCTGCCCCATAGAATCCCCTGGTGCTGCTGGGAATGTTACAGTATGTAATATGACAGTTCATGAGATGTAATGTAAAGGTAATTGCATGAGATCCAGGAAGAACAAGCAGTAGTAAAAACATTTACAAGAGGGAAGATCAGCAGAGAAAAGATTCTAGCTGAGGGCAGCAAAATAGAATGCTAAAAACCAAGGTTTATTAGCCACATTAAAGGGGGATTGTGAGTTAACTTTTAGTATGATGTAAGACATTTTGCAGTTGGTCTTCATTTTTATAATTTGTGGTTTTTGAGTTATGTAGCTTTTTATTGAGCAGCTCTCCAATTTGTAGTTTCAGCGGTCTGGTTGCTAGGGTCCAAATTACCCAATTACAATACAGTAACAATAACAATACATTAGTAGCCTTTCACAGCATTTGTTTTCAGATGGGGTCAGTGACCCCCATTTGAAAGCTTAAAAAATGTCAAAATAAAAAAAAGGCAAATAATTAAAAAAAACTATAAAAAATAAATAATGAAAACTCTTTGTCTTCTATGTTGGAAATGACCTGATATATAAGATGATTTCAACCAAATATTTGATGTATATTATATACGCAAAACCTATGTTTGTGATGGTTTCCTCAGGTTACCCTGGTTTCCCCTCACATTCCGGCTTAATTGTGTTCAGATTAAATTGTTTCTGACATGTGTTCTATGTAAATGTGTTATGTGTGTTTAGGCTCTGGATTCCCCACCTGTAGACTCTGTAAATTCCTGTTGTTCCATAAAAGCTGTTGTTACGGGTGGCCAAACGTAGAATTTGGATAAAAGGGGGCACTTTAGAAAAGGGAAGGATATCCACAGAGAGAACAGGTTTGGGGACAGCTCTTAATGATTCAATTTCTTGTGAATTCGGTTTATTTCACCTCGTCTCTGGAGATTTCCACGAATCAGCGTTTCATGATTACACACAGTTGTTCTTTCAGTATCAATCATAATGATTCAATAGAGTAACTCTTGTCATTCTGGACACACACAGCAAAAATCCTGCTCACGAGCCACGCTTAAATAATGTAAAATACGCAGTCGTATTTCAGTAGTGTTTTATTTGAATGTTTCACTTCTGGTGATTTCCCAGCGGTGTCTGAATTTTAAAGTTAAAGGGCAAGTAGCATCTAATTGAGTTCTGTGTTCCTCCAGAGCTTGTTTGGCAGCTTGGCTTACCTGTTACTGGTTGTTACCACCACTACATCAGCCCTTGGACCCTGGTGCAAAATTTGCTGTAGGGCCCCATCTTTCTTTCCCAAGAGCCCACCTTGGCTTTTGTAATTCTGTGTCCACTGTCCATCTATAGCAGTGGTCCCCAACCAGTAGCTCGTGACTAACATGTTGCTCACCAACCCCTTGGATGTTGCTCCCAGTGGCCTCAAAGCAGGAGCTTATTTTTGAATTATTTTTTTTTTTTCCAGCCTTGGAGGCAAGTTTTGGTTATATAAAAACCATGTGTACTGCCAAACTCAGCCTCAATGTAAGTTGACAATCCACATAGGGGCTACCAAATACCCAATCACAGCACTTATTTGGCACCCCAAGAACATTTTTCATTCTAGTGTTGCCTTTTACTTCTAAATGTTGCTCACAGGTTGAAAAGGCTGGGGATCCCTAAACTATAGCATCCATCTCTTTTATCTGAAATTGACAAGTGCCCCCTCAAACAACAATTTTCTGTGGTGCAGCTCATAAAACGAGTGTATGACTGCATAGCTAAAACAATATGTTATTTCTTGTGTCACCGTGTGTCCAATTTAAGTGTTTTAAAAAATCCCCAACAGCAACAGCAAATACACGTAGAGAGTAAAAAATAACACACATGAAGGAAAGGGTTTTTACAAGCCAATTTATGGCACTACAGGTATAGGATCCGTTATCTGGAAACCCATTATCCAGAAAGCTCCGAATTACGGAAAGGCTGTCTCCCATAGACTCCATTATAATCAAATAATCCAGCGAGTGCAGGAAGTATAAGTCTAATACATATATAATGTCAATAAATATAATGTATATATAATTTCAATAAATATTGGTAAAACAGGCCAACCTATAGACCAGTGATCCCCAACATGGTGCTCACCAACCCCTTGGATGTTGCTCTTAGTGGCCTCAAAACAAGTGCTTTTTTTCTTGGCTTGGAAGGAAGTTCTAATTGCATAAAAACCAGGGGTACTGCCAAGTAGAGCCTCCTTTAGGCTGAAAGTCCTCATAGGGGCTACCAAATAGCCAATCAAAGCCCTAATTTAGCATGCCCAGTGACTTTATTCATGCTTGTGTTGCTCCCCAACTCTTTGTGCATGTAAATGTGGCTCATGGGTAAAAAAAAGGTTGGGGGCCTCTGCGCTAGACATTTTGGGGGCCTGAAAAATAATTTGCTCTGGGTTTTTTTTATTGCATCACTTATATGCAAATGACTGGATTTCTGTGGAGTTTTCTCAATGTTTTAAACCGAACAGAAAGTCTTTAACGGACAGCCCTTTGAGAAACTGAGATGTAAAGATGAAAACCACATGGGTGCAAATCCTATATCTATCTATATTCTGTAAGCCCAATCGTTTAAATACAGGTATGGGATCTATTATACAGAAGTCTGTTTTCCAGAAAGCTCTGAAATATAGCAATGCTAACAATTTCTTAATTTGTTTCTGTAATAATAAGAAATGAGGTGAGTATCTTAATTAGGGATGCACCGAATCCAGGATTTGGCCAGGATTCGGCCTTTTTCAGCAGGATTCGGCCGAACCCTTCTGCCTGGCCGAACCGAATCTGAATCCTAATTTGCATATGCAAATTAGGGGCAGGAAGGGAAATCACGTGACATTTTGTCACATCACAAGGACGTAAAAAATATTTTCCCTTTCCCACCCCTAATTTGCATATGCAAATGACGTTTCAGTTCGGTATTTGGCCAAATCTTTCGCTTAGGATTCGGCCGAATCCAAAATATGTGTATTCGGTGCATCCCTAATCTTAATTGTCTTTCATTTATTGGCTGGATTATTGTTTGGGATCCACAAGGCTGAAAACCGAACAGAAAGTTGAGACACGAATAGGCCTAAGAAAAACCGGACAGGTGAAAACCGGACAGGTAGGAACCCTATTAAATATCCATGGGGTGTTCTCAATGATGTAGTGCAAGAAGGAGACCTAAGTCTTTTCTAATCTGTAAGGACAATGGCACATGGGTCAATTCAGGACATTTCAAGGCAATAAAGTCCCCTTTAATATTTATGGGAATTACCTGCATTCCTATGGTACATACAAGGACTGGCTTCAACTCTCAGCCGCCACATTCATCTAAATACTTGATATGTGGTTTTCCCATGCACAAAGGCCCAGAATGCACATAAACACATCTTCGTCAACACCTTGCATCACTAACTCACACTTCCTTGTTTTGAGGGACAGAAGTGTTTGTTGATCCAGTAACAGCGGTGCCTGTTGTGCGCAGATGGTGGTTATTTGCACTTACAGTACGACGGAGATCACATAACTGCATGGGCAGGATGTGGTTACGGTGTTCTACTAACAGTAATGATGGCTGCAGATGAGTCTCGGCTTATTGAAACTATGGGGTTTCAGAAACACAGTGCTGTGGGATACAGAACTTTATTATCTTGTTGTCAATGTTTGATTGCATTTCAATATACGCCCTATAACCATCAACCAGCTTAGGGACCAACTCATAATATATTAAGTATCTATACAATATATTGTTCAATAATTAATTCATTTTAATAATTATTTAAAACCAGTGCATTCTACATTAGAATTGATTATGAATCGGCCCTTTAGCATCAGCTTGTACATATGCAACCTCATTTTTGCTATATTTTTGCATGTTACCTACTAACCCTTAATTAAGTTTCTCTATGGCAGCCCAGAGCACACTGAGCATGTGCAGTGCCACTGGCACCTAAAAGACAGCCTAGCAGGATCTAGTATGGGGAGCCGCCAGGGATAAATTTAAAGGCCTGGATAATTACTATCATAGAGCTGCTGAACCTCTGGGCTGGTACAATAAGTTCGGAATGTAAAATACAACACTTATAGTCATATTGTATTTTAGGTTTAATTATCTTCTTAGGTGGGAGAATTCCAGGGCTAATCAAAGCATATCTAATAAAGTGCCGCCATTTTACTTACCTTCCCCAAGCAGGCCTGGATTTTTGGCAAAGCACAAAGGCCCAGGCCTAGGATGACAACATTTTAGGAGCAGCAAGCTGCCCAGTCGCATTCTAAGAAGCAGTGGGGACGTACAGGGGGGTTGCGTGTGTGATGGTAGGCGGGGGCACTAGGACCACACAACCTAGGGGCGCCTGTGCAGGAAATCCGGGCCTGTCCCCAAGGGTCTCTAAAGGTGGCCATACACTGGGAGATTGCCAAACAAGCAGATCTCTCCCCGATATGCCCACATTGAAGTGGGCGATATCGGGTTGATTGGATCAATAGTGGCGGTCGGATCGTGGAACTGCATCAATGAACAGATGCGGCCACGATCCGACAAGATTTTTAACCATGTCTAGGGTTGCCACCTTTTCTGCAAAAAAATACCGGCCTTCCTATATTCTTGCCATTTTTTAATAACATTGGCATCAAGCATCATTTTTACTGGCCAGGCCAGTAAAATACTGGCCAGTTGGCAACCCTAAACATGCCCAATCGACATCTGGCCAACTTTCGGCCAGATATCGATCTGGGAAGCCCGTCGGAAGGCCACATATACCGGCCAATAAGATGCCAACTTGGTCTGTCGGCAGCTTTTATTGGCCCATGAATGGGGGCCTTAAGGCTTGTAGAAATGGAAAGTCTTACTTTACTGCATGTGTACAAGCCTAAACAGGGCCACCTGAATAAAGTATGATGGCTGAGGTGCTCTATTATTTCTCTGGATTGATGCACCAGGATTGGATTCACTGGGATGGGGAGTGCCTAACATATTGGCACCCCCCCCCCAATCACCTTTCCTTGTCCTTTATGAGAAGTCATGACTCGCATTCTTTATGGACTGACAGCTCTCCTCAGCTCATCATTGCACAGGACATACTATATGGATCAATCCATACCTCCCAACTGTCCCGTTTTGAGTGGTCCCGCTTTTGACAGCTCAACCCTCAGTCCCTGATTTGTACTAACATTTCCCGAGTTTCTCTTTGATCTGCTGCACTGAACAGCCAGAAGAAGATACAAGGTTTCTAACTTAATTGGCTCTTGGCAGAGAGCCCAGTGTACATACTTAAGATACTTTTGTAACAGTTTTAGATAATATAAGAACAAAGACGCACAGCTTAAATGGCATTTTGCCTTCATTAGCAAAACTGTAATAAGACATAAAAACCACAGAAATGTGTTCAAACTTTCATAACCCACCAAACTTTGTGAAATGGACATGGTAATCAGGGGTGTGGCCACAAAAATGGGCGTGGTCAAAAAAAAAATCTGTTTTATCCCTCTTTCTGTTTCCAAAATGTTGGGAGATATGATCAATCCTCTCCCTTGTGTAACAATTGCAAGAGAAAAGGTGACTCCTGCTCCAACAATGTTTTTTTTCCTAATAAATATTCTATATTCACATATTGAACTATGTATGTTTTAGCCTTTTTTTTTTATCTTTATTTTGTTTTGTAAGTTACCATATAAGGCCCCCACCCAATACCTGTAACGACTTATTTATGGGAAATATTCTTTAAAAGCTCAGTCCAGGCGCAGTTTCAGTTCTTCACCTGATGAAAGTGAAAGGAAGTTGCTGGGGCAGGCTGGTTAGTTCAAATTCAAGGTTACAGGCACTTCTGAGAAGCAAAGAAAATACATTTACGTGCAAAATGTTCTCAGTGCCCTAATAAATGTCTCTTTTGATATGCGAGACGTGTCTCTCTGTATGTAATGTACATGTGGAGTCGGCATATTTGTACCCGAGGACGTCATTCTTGTACTTGTGGTTGCAGTTTGAAACCCATCTACTTACCGGCTGCTTTTGAGCATCTCTGCAAAAAATCCTGGACTGAGCAAGAATTATTAGGCAAAAGCATTTTCATAGAAATAGATACTGACATTTATGCAGTGTTTTTCCCTGGGACCTTCTGCAATATCCAACACACAGAGATTATGGGAATCCCATGTCCTCAATGAATTGCTTTCTCATCATGATAGTTGGTGGGTGATGTTTGTCTGCTCAGGGAATGAAGAAGACTTTGTGCAATAACTACTATTTAGGTTCTGATTGGTTACCTATGGCCTTGCCAAGTTGAATGCTCTATAGTGGTCCTAACTATTTAGTCATGGTAAAGGGTGAATAGATTGGCACCTCCCTGCTTGTTACATGGTGTTGATACTACAGACACCTTGGAGAGTTGTGCATTGCTGGCAATGAAACTCAGGGCTGCCATCAGGGAGGCACAGGGGGTACATTTGTACTGCACTTTTTGTACCCCTTGAAAGCACCGAACCACTAAAGTTGTGTAGAGCCGAAGCGATGAAGACCGAAAACGCAGAAGACCCAAAGCCGTGCACGGAGCCAAAGACATGAAGTTGAAGCCCTGAAGCCGCAAAAAGCCCCGAAGCCTAGGTGACGAAACCAACAATTATTTGTAATTTGTTGTCCTTCTATACTGTCACCTTAAACTGTATAAACTTGTTTCCTAGCCCAGCATTGGACTTCTGTTAAAATCTTGCTTGTTTATGTAAAACACAATAAAAATCTTGAAACACAAAAAGACCTTAGAATCATGAAAAGAGCCAAAGCTGAAACCCCGAAGCCGTGAAAAGAACGGAAGCCAAGAAAGGAGCCTAAAGTAAGTTCCACTGAACACCAATGTGATTTTTTTATTTAATTAAACCCCTGGCCACCAATGTATTATCTGAATACTATATAGGCCCCTGGCAACCAATTTTTTAAAAAAATTTTATGGGGGGCCCTTGCGCCAATGTTCTTTTTTTAAATTTATAGGGGGGGCCCTGGCCACCAATGTTTTTTTAAAAAACTTTTATGTGGGACCCTGGCCACCAATGATTTTTTTTTTAGCTTATAATGGGGTACTTACCATCTATGGCTTTTTATATGGCTTGTGGGGGGGTACTGTTTGTAGCACTGTCTGTGTGGCCTTTTAACTGTAGGGTGGGATCTGGGGTGGGCAGGGGCCCAGAAAATGTTGTTGTACGCAGAGCCGGGCCAGAACCGCCATGCGCCCCAGGCAACCTGGCCAGTCGCGCCACCAACTAGGAGTGCGTTAATTGACGCTAGTGTGCATGTGCAAATTGATGCTTGCGCGCATGTGTGAGTTGATGCTTGTGCGTTTCAACGCGCACAAGGAAGCGCAATTCGCCAAGGAGAGAGGGGGCTGGACTAGGGGTAGAAGGCAGGTAAGGTACATGCCTGCCGCCCCCTATCTTTGTGCTCTAGGCACATGCCTACTCTGCTTACCCCTAGTTCCGGCCCGGGTTGTACGGAGTCCCGTGATTTCTAATGGCGGCCCTGCTGACACTAATAGGGCCATGAGGCACATCCTGAAATGTTGCACATAATAAGTAACACCCTGGGGAAGTGATTGTAAGTTCTACATGTAGCTGTACATATCACAATCTTTGCATCTCATCATGTACATGAACCTGAGAGCTTGCTGCTAACCCAAGAAGACACAGGACATGACCCCTGGAATGTTTGACTTTTCTAAAACCAAGGGTTTAATATGTTTTTCATGGTTTCAGCTAGAGTCCCTGTGTGCAGAAAAAACAAAACATAACAAACCTTAACACTACAACGGTAATCACATTCTTCCCAATTCTGCTCTTCCTCATTTGTTGCAGATATTTCAAGATGACTCTTTAATGTTGTAGTAAAAAAAAAAAATAACGATTGGGGCAAATCCCACCAACTATGTTCCAACATGTAGTGGACAGCAGGGGTGTAACTACAGAGGAAGCAGACCCTGCAACTGCAGTGGGCCCAGGGTTTATAGAGGGCCTAATGAGGCCCTAGTTAATGAGCAATTTGCACATATATTTGTAAAAAAAGGACAACCTGTGAATATGTTAGGGGCCCTAAAGTGAATTTGCTGTGGGGCCCAGTAACATCTAGTTTTCCATAAGAGTTATAGCAGCTAAGAGGAGGAGCATTTTTCATATTAAAAAAGGTGGCCATACACAGGCAGATTTTTTACTACCTAACTAACTATTCCAGAACGTTCCGATATTATTGCTAACCTATCGGATGGTTGATGGTGTGCGAACGATTGTCTCTACATTATCGTTCGCAAAATTGATCAGATGAGTTTAAAAAATGTTGTCGTTCACGGATAAAATCCCTCTTTATGAGAAAAGTGATAAATGCGTTGCTAACAAATGTCACCACCTGGTAACGTTTTACGTCTCTTTCTACCAAGTTTAGGGAAAAGTGTCAACCACAGTGTCACCAGTGATAGAATCAGGGCAATGTCAGCCCATTGGTGCAGTTATATTCTCTGAGTTGTAGCTCATTATCATATACAGGTGTTAGACAGAGGTGCTCATTAATATATACGGGGTGTCATCAGTGTGGGAGTCGCCCGGGGTTCTGTACTCAGCCCTCTGCAGACGCCAATTCGCTAGTGAACGGGACCATCGCTAGTGTTCATTCACACTCTTTCGCTCTGGTGAACTGTCGTTACTCCACAAATTCACTAAAGTGCAGATTTTACAGAACGTTACCTCTTTCGCCAGAGTTGCCTTCGCCATGTCAGACCAGGCGAAGTGCTAAAAAGCAACTAGATCTTCCTCAATCTTCTGTCACTTACATCATATCCTGTGAGCCCAAAATGCATTCAAGTTCCAAAAACGCTGGCGACTTTTCCTTTTTTCAGCGTGATTGCCTGCAAAAGTCCTAACAAATGTTTTTTTGGGTAACCGGTTTTCTCCAGACATTTCATAACATTTTACAGTTGGCTCATGTGTAGGGCATTATCCCTGGACATGTGTAATATAAACCGGTAAGCAACATTTATAATAAAGACGTCCGTACAACTCTAAATTACCGGCTGTATGCAAAATTGACCTAAGCCTAAGATCACTAGTGAAATTTTGCTTGGCACAAACCAATGCTATCGCATCTTCGCTATGAAACACTCGCATTGTCGAAGTAACGCAGGAGAAAAGTGGCCAGCGTTCAGCACCCAGGGCGCAACTTTGCATTTTAGTAAATTAGCGTAGCGGTAGCGAATTTGCGCCTGGCAAAGTGGTGCGATGTGCGCAAATCGGTCGCTGGCGACAGTTCGCCCTTTAGTAAATTTGCCCCCTTATCTCTTCCTTTGTCTTAAATATCAATCGCTCGCTGCCTCCTTACTATCTCCAAAAATTCGCTAATGCTAATTAAAATTTTTAGAGCAATGACCCAAGTTATAGTCCATTGCGAACCTTTCTGCATTAACCAATTGATTTTAAACGGTGAAAATCCTGGGTGGGGGGTTCAAATAAGGTAACATAATAAACTCCCAGCATCCTCCACTAAATGTAACCACACCTTAAATGTATAAAAGACAATCTTTATTACTAATTCATTAGCCATAGGAATTCATTAGCCATAGGAATTACCAGCATAATAAACACACTTAAAAACATAGGCACCTTTATCAACGTTGAAAAAAGTATTTTACATATCAGTGGAAGGTTATAGTACTGTATATACTTATTTACATAATCTCAATCAATCAGAAGTTCTAGTGTTTATAAGTAACCAAATAACCTTATAATACACAAAAGCCATGAATATCTTGTAAATTATATCCTTATAAACGGTGAGTTCTGATGTCATCAGTTATAAATGGTGAGTTCTGATGTCATTTCTGTCACATGACTCACTGAAACTTGTGTATTATAATAAATAAAGTACCCCCAGTTGTAAAATATGAGGATATTAGAAGTTACCTCGGAGTTCCATGACCTGTATAAAAAAACTCGGCCTTCGGCCTCGTGTTTTTATATGGTCATGAAACTCCTCGGTAACTTATAATATCCTTATATTTTACAAGAGGGGGTACTTTATTCACTATATAATAATTATTGGCAGGCAAGTGATGCACCATGATGTTCAGACACTGGCTTTAATACCCCCCCCCCCTCCTTTTTTCACTTGCCGGCCTAAAAGTATTGTATTTTATATAAAACTGAGGATCTTTCTATCATTCTAAGCAGAACTGGCAAATTTCAGGGGGACAAATATACCATCTTTACAAACAGTGGCACTGGTACAATTTAAAAGATCATTCATTCCCTTCCTATAAATAAAGATTCCAGTTATCATTATTCAGCTTCGGCCATTGGTATTTATTTCCTAATGGAGTTAACAGCTAGTGTATTCCCAGAAGCCTAAATTTGGAGGTGCCATGCTAATATGTACCAGGTGCCCAGCCTTTCCCCACATCCTCATGGTTAGTGGAAGCAGGTTGCACTTTCACTTGCTGAAACTCCTTCCTGTTTACTCATTGGAGTAATCACCTCCCACACCTATTCCTAAATACAAATATGCAGATAGAAATGGTCCATTGCGCAATACAGGTATGGGATCCATTATCCAGAAACCCCTTATTCAGAAAGCTCGGAATTACAGAAAGGACATCTCCCATAGACTCCATTTTATCCAAATAATACAATTTTTTTTAAAAAAAATTATTTCCTTTTTCTCTGTAATAATAAAACAGTAGCTTGTACTTGATCCCAACTAAGATATAATTAATCCTTATTGGAAGCAAAACCAGCCTATTGGGTTTACATCAATTTTAGTAGACTTAAGGTATGAAGATCCAAATTACGGAAAAAGATCCTTTTTACCCAGGTCGCGAGCATTCTGGATATCAGGTCCCATATTTGTATTGGCCATTTATTGTTGCTTTACATTGAAATAAATGCGAATGTAGATCCCTACCTATACAATATCTATCAGTTGTGTAACTAGAGTGCAGTGGGCTCCCCTGCATAAAAATCTTCACAAGGGCATTCTGATCCCCATCCTCCCGCCCACTTCCCACCCAGCCCTACCTATGTCCCTCCCCTGCCCCACCCATGTCCCACCTTAACCACCGCCCCTGAAACGCCGCTGCATACCAGTGTCGGACTGGGATGCCAGGGGCCCACCAGAAAGCCTTACACTGTGAGCCCACCAGAAAATTTTTAAACAAACAAGCTGAAATGCCGCTCCTCACCTTTCTTATTGGGTGCTCGTGGGCAAGGCTTAATTTACATACTAAACAAGATAGCCCCAGCACTCTCAATATATAACCCCCTGGAAAAATATTCTTGCACAACTGAACTGTAACTTTCTTAAAAAAGATACTTTTAGTTACAAAGTTTGAACAAAGGATAGGCCTGACGCATGGACACTGCCTTGACGGGGTGCGTCATCTTATGAATCCTTTGTACAAACTTTGTAACTAAAAGTGTCTTTTTTAAGAAAGTTACAGTTCAGTTGTGCAAGAATATTTTTCCAGGGGGTTATATATTGAGAGTGCTGGGGCTACCTTGTTTAGTATATAGTGATGGGCGATTTTGGGGTGTTTTGCTTCGCCGAATAATTCATGAATTTCCCGCAAAATTCGCGAAACGGAGAAAAATTTGCAAAACGGCTCCGGCGTCCGCTTTTTTTATGCTGCCGGTGAATCGCTGGAATTCGCCGCGAAATCACGCCTGGTGAATACATTCGCCCATCACTATTGATATATAGATATATATATATATATGTAGTCCCACAGTACCAGCACTCTAATCATTGTGTCTGTCCGTGGTGCACGATCAAAATAGCATAGATAGAGTAAGACGGATCAGCACTCACTGTATTGACGTGAAGAAAAATCGCTTGAAAAAGGTCTCTCTCTCTATATATATATATAGTGGATAATGTACCCCTACTGTAATTTATAAAGATGTTATAAGTGACTTCTGATATCTAACTTTCTAGTAGGGGTACATTATGCATTATAATACGTATACATTTTGTGGGGGGTACGGGAGGGGGGGTTGAGTAGAAATTCTGGTCGCCGGCGACAAATTCTGGTCGGCGCGGCGTCAAATTCAGACGCGCAGTGCCCCCTCTTGTAAAATATAAGGATATTATAAGTTACCGAGGAGTTTCATGACCATATAAAAACACGAGGCCGAAGGTCGAGTGCTTTTATACAGGTCATGGAACTCCGAGGTAACTTATAATATCCTTATATTTTACAAGAGGGGGTACTTTATTAATTATAATACACAAATTTTAGTGAGTCATGTGACAGAAATTACATCACTACTCACCTTTTATAACTGATGACATCAGAACTCACCGTTTATAAGGATATAATTTACAAGATATTCATGGCTTTTGTGTATTATAAGGATATAATTTACAGTCTGGTCCCATAGGGAAATGACCAGATTGTATATATATATATATATATATATATATATATATATATATATATATATATATATATATATATATATATATATATAATCTTCAGTTTGCAATATATTTAGATTATATATTTATTTATATATATATATATATATATATATATATATATATATATATATATATATATATATATATATATATATATATATATATATATATATATATATATATATATAGGACAGGCTGTCTCACAATGTTTCTGTAGTCGTGCTACCGGTTAATTTAAGGTGAGAATGTCTGGCAAGGTGAAAGGTGACAGTGAGGATGTGAGTGGGGAACAAGCCCACCTATACAAGCTAACCATAGTGAAAGAACAATTCCTGGTTTATTCTGAGTATCACCCACCGCACACTCACGCACACACACACATATACTCATACACATAACACACTCACACATACACGAGGCAAGGGAGTTTTTTTTGGCTTTATTGAATGTCTCCATGTAACAGACACGAGCCGCCCGTGTGATCTTGGACTCTCCGCACAGAGAACAACCGACAAATGTTTGTGGGGGGCAGATGGAAAAATAGTGTGTGTGTGTGTGTGTGTGTGTTTGTGTGTACCTTAGAAAGTCTCCCAAAAGCCCCTGTACAGTAACACACTTCCGTTTCTGCTTTCTTTTATAGACAAGACTTGTGCCTGGAGGCAGCAGCCGTATGTCAGAGCTCAGAGGAAACCAGCCGGGGTGATGTCATGTGGGGTAATGACACTTCCTAATTTAGAACCACTTCATTATTTCACCTGAGGCTTTCTTTTAAATAATAATAATAATAATAATAATAATAATAATAAAAAATAAAAAAAACTTAACGTGTGATGAACTACAACTCCCAGAATCTCCCAAAGCCCTCGCGGGGATGTAAACAAGAAGAATGTCGCCTAATGAAAGTAAATGTCAATTTCTGCAGCTTTCCAATATACGTTCATTAATTATTCTCATTAGAATTAAAGGGGTTGTTCACCTATGAGATAACTTTAAGTATGATGTAGAGACTGATATTCTGAGACCATTTGCAATTGGTTTTCATTTTTTTATGATTTGTGGGTTTTGGAGTTATTTATTTGAGAGTAGTGTCTTTTTTCTGTTCTCCGTCCCAATATTTGAAAAGAATAAAGGAGGAGCCTGCTGGTGCAGAGCTGTGGAGACTAATACAAGGCTGACTTCTGTTACACTGACTATGAAGATTGTTTCAAGAGACAGAAGAACCAGGGAGAAATGGACACTGCTTTTAATTGCAATTACATTCACATGTAGCAATACCAATAACTTTACAGAGGATTTGGTTTGTTTAGATGGGGTCAGTGACCCCCATTTGAAACTTGGAAAGAGTCAGAAGAAAGCAAATAATTCAAAAACTACAAAAAAGAGAAAATGGATGGCAGCCAAAACGTTATCCATTCTATAACATACTAACAGTTAAAGGTGAAGTACTCTTTTAATGTAAGTTCACTCACCCGTCGGTAACACAAGAAAATGAAGTCTAATGCTAGTGATAAGGGTCATGTCACACAATGGGTTGAATTTTGTTTAGCTAGCCAGCCATTCTGCATGTCCACTAGGCAATCTACATGTCACCAGCCAACATTCTATATTCTAAATATATCATATCATTCTGCCTTTATATTGCACTGCCCCAGGGCCCACTGGACCCCCAACCAGCCACATCCATCCACCCAGCACAGTCCCATGGAGTCAATATCCTTTTATTATGCAGATTCCTAAGAATTTAGCAGCTGCTAATTGGGGGTAAGACATGCACTAAACCTGAATATCTAGTTTGGGCACAGATGTGGGGAATCCAGGCGACGGCTTCTTTCCTGGCTTTTGTTATTTAGACAATAATAGCGGCTGTAAGAATTCCAGTGCATGTTATAAAGTCGGTCAAACAAGTTTGGGTTTTATTTTTTTTACAAAAGTTGAGTGAATGTGGAATTTCCCTTGGCAAGTTGGTACTGGTTGTTCAGCTCTTAATAACTGCTGGGTAACAGTCTCTGCATAACAGAGACTGTCTAATAACAGCTTTGGCCCCTAGTTAGGATTCCCCCAGGCACTAATAACAGGGTGTCAGGGGATATAACAGCACTAGAGACACTATGGGGCCTATGGGCACAAAAAATGGAATTTCCCCATTAGAAATGTAAGAAAACTCTGATAGGAGGTGACTATTAGTCACAATGCAGGGGGATAGGGATATGAGTTGATAGAGGGTCTGACTGATTTATAAAATTTACACTGGGCTCCTATGGCTCCTTTTTACGCCACTGGGGTGACACCTGCCTTGTAGCCAATTAAATGGCTGATATTTAGCTTGGACAAGGCAGGCACTGGCAGTCTGTCGGAGGCTCACTTTACATAAAAACTGATGGTAAGTAGCAGTCAGAAAACGCACACCCAGGAAAAGGGACGCAAGGTGACAGTTAACTATGGTTGACCCACAA
Organism: Xenopus laevis; assembly: GCF_017654675.1. NCBI lineage: Eukaryota > Metazoa > Chordata > Amphibia > Anura > Pipidae > Xenopus > Xenopus laevis. The sequence continues at coordinate 22,792,120 of NC_054371.1, read as the reverse complement.
AAAGCTGCAATATAATAAATTTCAGCCCATAAAAAAGTTTTCATAGTCAAGCCAAAACTCTAACTCTAACACAAACAAGGGCCTCAACCCTAAATGTGCTCAAAGGTATATTTTATGGCTAAATCTATCTATATCTATCTATCTATTCATCTATATGTCTATCTAGAGTAATACATATTTATCTGCCTGTCTGTCTATCACTCAACTATCATCTTATCTATGTAGCCATCAATCTATTTAACTATATATCAGCTGTCTATATATTTATCTCTCTCTCTCTCTCTCTCTATCTATTATCTATATCTATCTATCTATCATCTATTATTTATCTATCTATCTATCATCTATCTCTGTCTTTCTATCTATCTATCTATCTATCTATCTATCTATCTATCTATCTATCTATCTATCTATCTATCATCTATCAGTCTGTCTGTCTGTCTGTACCTGTTTATCCATCTATTATTGGAGTTTTGTTGTTGTTTGTAATCTACATGTTATAATTTAGGCACAAGCAAGGAGAGAAATGATGTAATTAATGAATATATTACATAATTTCCTCTTTCAGTTGAGAAACAGTTATGTAGAAAATGAGATTTGGTTCAATCCGAGTTCATGGCACATAAGCCTTTAAATGTACTCCCTATTAGGACTTCAAGAAGAGAAGAGACAACTTCTTTTGGAGATTCACAGAATTTTTTAAATTTCTCCTTCTATTGTTATATAAGCTATGAAATGTGATATAGAAACTGTACTTGGGTTCATCTGCAGAACAAGGTCACTGTATTTTACAAACTGTTCTCTTCTCAATTGTGATATTACTGAACATTATCAACCCTGAAATCACAACTCTTACCATAAAAGTTACTTTCAACCGATAAGCTGCTTCTCACAAGGAGGTGAATTGCTAGAAGATGCAGACTTGGTAATTGGTGTTCCAACAGGCAATTAAACAAAATATAGAGTTGAGCATTATTACTTCTTAAAATATATTCCAATTATCCCCAACCATTGGCTCATAAGCAACATGTTGCTCCCCAACCCCTTGAATGTTGCTCTCAGTGGCCTCAGGTGCTTATTTTAGAATTCCAGGCTTGGAGGCAGTTTTGGTTGTATAAAAATGACAGAACCTCCAGTATACTGCCAGTCCACATGGAGCCAATCACAGCCTGTATTTTGCACCACCCAGGAACATTCTTCATGCTTGTGTTGCTCCCCAACGCTTTTTACATTTGAATGTGGCTCCCTAATTAAAAAGGTTGGAGACCCCTGATATAATCAGTTTAGCTGGACCATTAGCAGTGGCATTACTAGATGTTGCAGGGCCCTACAGATACATCTTTGTAAGGTCTCCACAATCTTTGGAAAAAATTATCTTTCTCAAATTTACATTAAAATTATGCTTTGATCAGGATCCAACCTGGCCCTGGTATATAGTCCTGGTCCCCACAGCACCTGCCCTTATTGTTACCCCCTTGGCTTTAACATTTGTCTGCCCTGAGTAATAGTTGGGTTGACCATAACCAAATCACTGAACCTTCTGAAAGCAGTTGTTTTTTCACAGAATTGCTTTTGGTCTGATATTTTCTTTCTGAGAAGCTTTGTCTTAAGTTGTGACCAAAAGTCTTGTAAGGCTCTAAAATGCGACACACTTGCAACAAGGGTTCATCTGGTGTTTCTACCCACAATCCCAAGATATGTCCTTTGGGGGTTTTGTGGTCAGGCATGCTCTAATTTTATGTGAAACATGTGGTTGCCTTCTGTAGGAGGAATACTACTTTGCTACATTACTCAATGATTTGAATACTTCATGGGGAATATTTTCTACGAAAAAGAGGTAGGCTTGAGCAAAATGTCATGTTCTTAAATGGAAGACTTGCAATATCAAGGGCAGCCTTCTAAAACAAAATAATTTTTTACTGTGAATGCTTGGAAGTGCCCTGTCCAATCAGCTAGTGTCAATGCACTAATAAAAACTAGGCAAGTTATTTATGTACATTTAATGGCAGACCAAACATATCTGGCCATCTAACTAACATCTCATACCCAAACCAAGGGCATGAATGTGAAGTTGCCTGATATAACTACATTTCTAGGAAGGCCTTCCATTAAATGTTGGAACATTGTTAGCGGGAGATGTTTACATCTAGCCATCAGATAGTGAGGTTGGACACTGATGTTGGACAATCAAGCCTGTCTCAGAGTTGCAATTCATCCCCTAAGCGTTCAGTTGAGGTCAGGGCTCTATGCAGGCCAGCCTTCCACTCATCTTAGCAATCCTATTCTTTATGGAACTGGATTTGTGTTTCAGGGCATTATTGTTCTGAAACAGGAAACAGCCTTCCCAAAACAGTTGCCATAAAGGAAATAGCAAGGAGTTATCAAGAATGTGTGAAAGTACCTCGTGGTCTAGCAGTGATGCGTTGTGAACACCCGCTGCACTCACGTCGGGGACGGCCACTGTGTCCTCTTCATGATGAGCGCTCACGCAACTTCTGGGATTGAGCTCTGTGTTTGACTTCATCGTGTTTGGCATGAAGTTTGAATATTTAAAGGGACCGCAGGCAATAACTCACTGCCCAATGAAGGTCTATTTTCATAGTTCCTGGGTGCGATTTCTAGTTAGTCTTGCCTGTTCTTGACCTTGCCTGTCCCTGACCATTCCTAGTTTTCTGCCTGTCCTGACCTTTGCCCGTTTATTGACTACACTCTTGGATCACGATTTTGTACTTTGCTACTGTTGTGTTCGACCCAGCCTGTGACCCCTACTACTCTCTTGTCTCCTGATTTGGTACTGCTCTGCCCGATTGGTATTGACCCGGCTTGTCCCACAACCACACTTCTTGTTTCCTGTACCTCCTGCTAATGTATGGTTCCTGTGTCTGCCCAGAATTCTCCCCTTTGCCCTCTCACTATAAGACCTGGCGGCATCCGAGGTCTCCTCCTGAAGTGAAAGGCAGAGGTTATCAGCGGAAGTGTGAGCTGAGGCTGGGACCTTGGTTGTTTGTTCTTGGTTGGGATTCCTTACGTAACAGGCATTATATGTTGTAGCATTATAGTTTGGTCGCTTTTCATGCAGTAGAACACAAGTGCAGATGGCATTGAGGAAAATGAGTAATTAGTGGGAGTTGAGGCCAATAAATGGATCCCAGCAGTTCCCTACATACTCTAGTTTTAGTCATCACTACCTAGAAGGATGATTATGATAGTACCCTAATGATAGGAGGCCTCCAAGGCACACATTTCCCTACTTTCCGAAAATCATTTTTTGTGCTTATCCACTCAAAATCTATACGCAGATTCCTGTAAAGGGTTATGGAATGGCACTATTTGCTGTAGAGCCATTTTGCTACAGGTCTCTGGGTGCATCTATAATAGATCTATAATAAATGGTTATGTATCAGTGGGGCTAGAGTCAGCAACCCTAGAGTTAACAGAAGTGTGTGGACCCCAGTAAGGCTCACTCTCTCGGCCTTCAAAGAGAGCTGCTGAGCTGACCCTAGAAAATTAAGGTACATTGCTACAGTGATCAGAGAAGCACTTTTTTCAATGAATTCTTTTCTTCGAGTTTAGATTCCCAGTGTCTTCAGCAAAAACTCCATCCATGGTAAACCCATGTCCAGCAGTCACACCAGGGGCCAGGGTGATGGTTCCTGCAGGGGCAGAAGGAAGAGTTTGTCTCCTTCTTAGCAGCAATCAAGTCCATTGCAATGAAACACACAAAACATTCCTCTACTTCTCCTTAAATATTTTTCCCTTGCCGCTTAGACTTCCTTTAGTCCCTTCACCAAACTCTGGAAGCCTTTTGTACCTTTGCAAAACCTCCATACAAGCATTGCCTGTCGCTATAGGAGGCAGCGAATTTCAAACACTCTTCCAGCTGCCTGGTGCAGATATGTTATGAGATGTGAGAATTGCAGAGCTAGGACAAGGACTATTGGTCCCTAAAGCCCAACTGACTGCCACTCAATCCCTCCCCCCGCTGCTACTTCGCTCTATCACTGCCACTGGAACTGCCTGCGGCCCCATTTGAGACCTAGACACATGACTCCACTGCCTACTCTAAATGGATATTAATGTAAAATTGATGTGAATGTAAAATTGATGAGGGGGCTATTCTAAGTACTTTTGCAATGTACATTCATTATTTATTTTGTTTTTATTCCAAGATATTAAGGGATACATGCACTGTTAATGTGAATGAATTTTATTCCAACAGCTCCACCTGCTGGTCAGTTTCCAACCAGTCTGACCACCAAGTAGTCAAGGAAGTTGTCAGGAGAAAGAAAGAGGCTGCTCTGATGTTCTTCTGCTTAGGAAAGATTTGAGAAATGTTTCTAATTGTTTTCCTAAGCAGAAGAACATCAGAGCAGCCTCTTTCTCCTAATAAATTCCTTGACTATTTGGTGGCGAGACTGGTCTGAAAATGACCAGCAGGTGGCGTTTCATATTTACAGTACATGTGCCCCTTGTCATGGGAAAAAAATTTTTTTACAAAATGAATCAGTTAATAGTGCTGCTCCAGCAGAATTCTGCACTGAAATCCATTTCTCAAAAGAGCAAACAGATTTTTTTATATTCAATTTTGAAATCTGACATGGGGCTAGACATATTGTCAATTTCCCAGCTGCCCCAAGTCATGTGACTTGTGCTCTGATAAACTTCAATCACTCTTTACTGCTGTACTGCAAGTGGGAGTGATATCACCCCCTCCCTTTCCCCCCCAGCAGCCAAACAAAAGAACAATGGGAAGGTAACCAGATAGCAGCTCCCTAACACAAGATAACAGCTGCCTGGTAGATCGAAGAACAACACTCAATAGTAAAAACCCATGTCTCACTGAGACACATTCAGTTACATTGAGAAGAAAAAACAGCAGCCTGCCAGAAAGCATTTCTTTTCCAAAGTGCAGGCACAAGTCACATGACCAGGGGCAGCTGGGAAATTGACAAAATGTCTAGCCCCATTTCAGATTTCAAAATTGAATATAAAAAAATCTGTTTGCTCTTTTGATAAATGGATTTCAGTGCAGAATTGTGCTGGAGCAGCACTATTAACTGATGCGTTTTAAAAAAAACATGTTTTCTGATGACAGGATCCCTTTAATATCTTGGAATTAAAAGAAAATAAGTAATGAATGTAAATGACAAAAGTGCTTAGAATAGCCCCCTCGTCAATTTTCCATTCACTTATTTTAAAGGTTTACTTAACCTTTAAGGTGGCCTTAAAGCTGTCATCTTATCTGTCCTTGTATGGGGCATTCCAATGGGTCTCCTCAATCGATATCAGGCCAAAAATTGGGCAGATATGGATCAGACAGGTTTGATTTTTTTTTTGTCGATCAAGGACTGCATTGGTTAGTTCATGTGGTCCTGTTCCCGCCGGCGCCAACTTCCTTCATTGTAATCTGATTGTTTGGCCCTGGGGCCGAATGATCAGTTAAAACGTAAACGCCCTGCCTTTGGTGGGCATATTAGGTTAAGATCCACTCGTTTGGTGACCTTGCTAAAAGAGTGCATCTTATCATGTGTGGCCACATTCAGCTCTGGTCCTGGAGATCTCACCCAGCATTGCTTCAGCCAGGCCTCCTTGCTGGCTCCATTACAATGGGGGGCACAGGCAGCAAGGCCCCTTTACCACAGAAGGATTTCAATGGACTTTTCATGCCATTGTCTATTTTATTCTCTGTCGGCACACACCTTTGTTTGGTACTTCGCAGCTCACACTTCCTTTTGTTCACTGTCCTTGGTCATATAGGAGGGAATGTAATATCCGTCCCTAACGCAAAAATCGTTCCCAATCCGTTTGCAAAGTGAAAAATGTTGCCTTTGCGAACACTTTGACCCTCATTCAACAGTAGGATAGTGATTGCGAATTTAATAGTCTGCGATAGTGCGCAGTGTATGTAATAAAATTTCGCAATTGCAAACCGTTTTTTGTGAAACTCCAAAGCAGGTGTTAAAGGTTCTCAATGCGCAATTAAGATGTGCAATGCAATAAAAGCCTAAAAAAGAATATAACAATGCGACAGGCGAATTTGTATTCGCTAAGTTTTGCTCTTTGTGAATTTCATTGCATCTCCCCCCAAAGTGCTCTCATCTTTTCCACATCTCCTCCTTTTTAGCTGTTCCCACCCACCCTTCTCTTACCCAACATGGGTTTCCCATACTCCTCCTGCTTCACTACTATACACTTCTCCTACCCCTCAAAATCTTCCCTCGGCTTCACAACTCTCCCACTAACTGTCAGATAATGACTTGACTTCTAGGGCAGGAAATGTGAGCCCAGCAAGCCTCCAGCTCTTGTGGCTCTCTTCTCTACGGGTTCCTAGTCACGAGCCCCACCCAGCACTATGTATTTTCCATACACATTAGACAGGGCAGGAGCAGCAAATGATATATAGCACCTATACAATTGTGACTATAAATGTGACAGTTTTGCTGCTCTACTGGCACAGGTCGTTTAGAAAAAACACATAGAATGTCTCATGGCTGTTGAGGTGGTTAACCAGGGGAAATTTTAGTCTGACATTTAAATAGGAAGTCTCATATGCCTGAATCTTCTATAGAGAACAGCAGTGATATTTTTACCGCAGGTCTGTATTTTTAGGTAACGACTCTACTGCAGGTAGAAGGTGATTTGGGGACTTGCCGCTTACATACTTGCTCTGGTTTCCTCTCCCAATAACTCACTGTGTTAAGGTGGCCATACACGGGCCGATAAAAGCTGCCGACAGACCGAGTTGGCAGCTTATTGGCCCGTGTATGGGGGCCCCCCACGGGCTTCCCCGATCGAGATCTGGCCGAAAGTCGGCCAGATCTCGATCGGATGGGATTAAAAATGTCGGATCGCGGCCGCATCTGTTCGTTGATTCGGTCCCGCGATCCGAACCGCCCGTTTGCGAACGCTATGATCTGATCGTTGGGCCCTAGGGCCCACGATCGGATCAGCCCGATATTGACCACCTCAAGGTGGGCATATCGGAGGGAGATCCGCTCGTTTGGCGACATCGCCAAACGAGCGGATCTCTCCATGTATGGGGACCTTTACACTTAGCCTTGTGTCCGTGCCGCATCCAGATATTTTACTGAGATTTCTACACTAGGAGTTACAAGCAGCCCTGACAAAAAACTAAGAGTAGCCCACATATAAATCTGCAATATTGGTGGCCAGCAACCCCCCCCCTTCAAGTAAAAAAAAAAAAAAACATTGGTGGCCATGGTCCATCCCCCGATAAAAGTTTAAAAAAATTATTAGTGGTCAATGCCACCCCATGAAAGTTTTTAAAAAAACAGTGGTCGGCAGGGGTTTAAAAAAAACCATTTGTGTTCAGTGGAACTTGCTGTTAAGATTTGGCAAGTTGTTTTCTTCCTCGGCTTCTCTTTGGCTCCTTTCGGGCAGGGGCTTTCCGGGTCCCCGTTAAAGGAATTGTTCAGTATAAAAATAAAAACTGGGTAAATAGATAGGCTGTGCAAAATAAACAATGTTTCCAATATAGTTAGTTAGCCAAAAATGTAATGTATAAAGGCTGGAGCAGTGCCAGTCGGAGCGCCCAACAGGCGCGCACGCATGCGAGGAAGACCGTGTGCTCCTGCGCGGAAAACCTTGTGCGAGCATGCACGAGAAACCGCGTGCGCAGGTGAAAAAATGCGCGGCAAAAAGGACCTCGGCCAGAGTGGGGACTGGACTAGGGGGTAGGAGAGGCAGAGAAGGTGTGTGCCTGGTGCCCCCCAAATCTTTGAACTCTAGGCACGTGCCTACTCTGAGTACCCCTAGTTCTGGCCCTGGGCTGGAGTGACTGGATGTCTAACAGAACAGAACACTACTTCCTGATTTTCAGCTCTTTAACTCTGAGTTAGTCAGCGACTTTAAGGGGGGCCACATGGGACATAACTGTTCAGTGAGTTTGTAATTGATCCTCAGCATTAAGCTCAGATTCAAAAGCAACAGTTATGCCTCATGTGACCCCCCTCAAGTCACTGATTGGTTACTGCCTGGAAACCTGTAAAGCAGGAAGTAGTGTTCTGGCTATTATATTACACATCCAGTCACTCAAGCCTTTATACATTACATTTTTGGCTAACTAACTATATTAGAAACATTGTTTATTTTGTACATCCTACTAAGCCAAAAAATGTTTTGGCTTAGGATGAAGGCAACCAAATTAATTTTGCAGGTGGACAAGCAGAGGTACATTATGCCACTGATTTGAAGATGGTGCAGCCCAAAAGTCATGGCACCAAACACCTATTACACCATCAACAGTCATAATACCTTGACCCTCCCCCCCCCACACTCTACAGAAAAATAGACAAATTTTCTGTTTAAAGGGGTTGTTCACCTTCAAACAACTAGTTGTTTTCAGATAGATCACCAGAAATAACAACTTTTTCCAATTACTTTCTATTTTCTATGTGTCACCGTTTTTCTAATACTGAAGTGTAAAGTGACATTTTTCACCTTCTAAAGCAGCTCTGGGAGGGGGGCAAAGTTCCCCCAAAGCCAAAGAATTCCTTGGGGCAAATTTACTAACCTCCGAAAATCTGCCAGCGACGGCTTCGCTCACAGCACAACACTTCAGCAGGCGTAGATTCGCCAGGACAATGCTAATTCACTTAAATCCGAAGTTGCGTCCAGGGCACCAAACGCTGGCGAATTTGCGCTAGCGTTACTGCACCAAGCAAAGCAAAGTTGCGCTAGTGTTGGCTAATTCGCATACAGCGCCAAGTTAAAATATAATGGACGTATATGTTGCAGCAAATACATTACACTACACAAGCCTGGGAAACCTTAAAGGGATCCTGTCATCGGAAAACATGTTTTTTTCAAAACACATCAGTTAATACATATATCACATATATCACATACAGTATATCACATATATCACATATATCATATATATCACATATATCACATACAGTATATCACATATATCACATATATCATATATATCACATATATCACATACAGTATATCACATATATCACATATATCATATATATCACATATATCACATACAGTATATCACATATATCACATATATCATATATATCACATATATCATATACAGTATATCACATATATCACATATATACAGCCACTCTCTGCTCATAACATCAGTCGGGAGGGTTAGAAGCAGAAGTGACAGTTGCATGTTATGGGAATTAAGGAACACGGGGGTGATTTTTAGCAATGTCATTGAGGGCTGCCGACTGCCAACCCAGTTCCTCTTATTTTCTTTCCAAAACAGTCCATTATACTATTATATATTATTTACATTTGAGGTGATTCAGTGCCTTTTTTTTTTTAAAACTATGGAAGTTTTATGGTTTATAATTTTATGGTTACCGGGTATGAGCAAACTTTGGAGAAGGTCCTTGCCCTTGTGGTTGATCTTTACTGCCCATTTTCATCTTGCCGTACTTACCACATTGATCCATTGTTATTTCTTGCAACTGCTAAACTAACAGGAGAGCTCTGGCAAGAGATAAGGAGGACTATGGTAACAAGAAAAAAAACCTTCAACAGAAACGCAATATTTATCTTATAGTACAGGTATGAGATCCGTTATCCAGAAAGCTCTGAACTACGGAAAAGCCGCCTCCCATAGACTCCATTATAATCAAAAAATCCAAGTTTTTTAAAATTATTTCCTTTTTCTCTGTAATAATAAAACAGTAGTTTGTATTTGATCCCAACTAAGATATAATAAATCCTTATTCGAGGCAAAACCAGCCTATTGGGTTTATTTAATGTTTATATGATTTTCTAGTAGCCTTTAGGTATGAAGATCCAAATTACGTTATCCGAAAAAAACCCAGGTCCCTAGCATTCTGGATAACAGGTCCCACACCTGTCCTTCTAAATACCAAGTATAAAAACCCCAGGTCCCCAGCATTCTGGATAACAGGTCCCACACCTGTCCTTCTAAATACCAAGTATAAAAACCCCAGGTCCCCAGCATTCTGGATAACAGGTCTCATACCTGTCCTTCTAAATACCAAGTATAAAAACCCCAGGTCCCCAGCATTCTGGATAACAGGTCCCATACCTGTCCTTCTAAATACCAAGTATAAATACTGTCATTTGATCTTTGGCTTCTTGGTCTTTTCCTGAGTACTGTCCAGTCATGAAGCTTTTTGACTCACTTTCAATTCCCTTTCCATTAGAAGATGCAAGTGCAGCAATGGGACTTTATGGCAAATGAAAAGCACATTACTCTTAAATCATTTTACTTCTGTGATGCAGGTAATGTTATTTAATTTCTAATAAATAAGTAGCATTGTGTAATGTTTCCAAGCACAGGTGTAATTTAGCACCCCCGTATAATTCACAGCACCCACCATATTCCCCCACAGAGGGATCACAGGCTGTGGGTGGGGTAAACGAGGGCTTGCGGGTGCATTGGGGAATTATGGGACCGTACTGGGCTTCCCTCAGCCATGTTGTCTATTCCCCCTACACAATTGATTCCAAATGTTCAGGGTACTGGATATTACAATTAATTCCATGTCAGGATAACTGAGATTAGTTTAATTCATAACAAAGTTGCATATACAGCCCATATTTCTGCAGCATCGTGGATCAACAGCAAGAAGTAAAACAGGGGGTTCTATCAATGGTGTTCTTTAGAAGACAATGCTTTTTGGGATGTCACCAGCGCTATTTTCTCTTTATTTGTTTACACACCTATAATAATGGAATTTGGCCACATATTTATTTCTTGTACACTGTTTGTTGATAGAAGCCATAACAAATGTGAGGGGGGAGGAAGGGGCCCTTTAAGAAAGAAAATATGAAAGTAGAATATACTTAGGCACAGTAAACCCCCCCAGCAGTTGCGTAGGAATGGACTTCTGTCACCCTTGAGGGGCATCCTGAGATCTCAGCTACAACATGATCATGGATTCCTAGCATTGGGGAACTCTATGTATGGGCCCAGAAAGTCTAAGAGTGGGACTTTATTTATATAAAGTGTCAGACTTACTGGCCAAATGCTGTTGCACACCTGACGCAACCGCCAACAGCCTAACATAAGTATATATAGCTGAAATCTACCGTTCCTACTAACTACCGCTGCTGCTGCTCCCTGGTGCCCCACAATGATCAGGGCCCAGCCCAAAAGATATTTCTGCATGGACTTGGTGAGGTTAATGTTGACCAGCCCTGGAAATGAGCAGGATACCCCCAGTGTCAGACTGGGACACCAAGAGCCCACCAAAAACCTTAGACCAGGGGCCCACTCTCAGTACTATTTTTCATCCTCTCCTCAGTCAACCTCTATTCTCCTAGTCTCTTTTCTTTACATACTATAATCTATTTTTCCATCTATTTAGCCTCTTTGTTAAGGAAATAGGGAATGGCCATGAAATAGGCCAAATGTTTAGAAGCATGAGGGCCCACTGACACCTGGGCCCAGAGTTTTCCTGGTATCCCGGTGGGCCAGTCTGACTAGCCTGGATACCCCTTTAGTGTACTATGTCTATACTTTACTCTAGGTCTCTCTTTACAAAGTCCAAAGAAAACCTCCAGAGTATGTGATTTGCACTGGTAAATTCTATCAATAAGCCAACGGCTTCTGTATTTAGGCCCAGGCCGAATAATATTGGTGCCCAAGGCAATACAACCTGACCTAGCGCCCCAACCACCTCCTCTACCCTTTCCCTATCACCATTCATCTGCTTGTCTACCACTTACCTGTAACCAACACTATTTGAATTGCTCCCCCACTCCTCAACTGTGCCCCGAGGCCCATACCTCTGCTGCTTACCCCTGGCTCCAGTCCTGTCTGTATTTTTCAGATTATTTTGTAGGCTCATTAGGGGTCATTTATCAACACTGGGCAATGACCCATGGCAACCAATCAGATTGTTGCATTCATTGTTCTACTTGCGGCTGCCTTTAAAAAGCTAATCATTGATTGGTTGCTATGGGAAACTGCCCGTGGGCAAATTTGCCCAGTGTTGATAAATGAGCCCCATTGTCTTTTAGGAAGACGTTGTCAAAATATATAGTGAATAAAGTACCCCCTCTTGTAAAATATAAGGATATTATAAGTTACCGAGGAGTTTCATGACCATATAAAAACACGAGGGGGGGGTACTTTATTAATTATAATACACAAATTTCAATGAGTCATGTGACAGAAATGACATCAGAACTCACCGTTTATAACTGATGACATCAGAACTCACCGTTTATAAGGATATAATTTACAGGATATTCATGGCTTTTGTGTATTATATATATATATATACAATATAGAGCTTTCATATAAGTGGAATTATAACGGCAGGCCCTTGGGCTCCAGTCATTAAACAGGCAGGATATTATTATCTCCAGAAACTGCAGATTAAATGGATAATCCTCAAATCCTGGTTAGGAACAAAAATTCCTTAAAATGTGATAATTTTCCATATGCAGATTTGGTGAACAGTTAAGTACATGGGTGTGTATATAATTATAAGTGACATTTCCAAAAACTCCAGAGCTGCTTTCCCATGGATGTGTGCATGTACATCCAGATGTCTAGAGTATATTATTAAGCAGACGCTGCTAATGTGATTACAAAAGTCTCTGGCTTCCTGACGCACAGCTCTTGCATAGGAGAGGGAGTTTCCTCCCGGGTCTGCTGTAACTATAGACACGCTCTGTATACAGACTGTGCACTTGCCCGTGGCTTCAGGCTGACGTCAGCAGCAGACGCGGCTTCCTGATTAAATCCTGTTGATTCAGCTCATATCGCGTTTGTGGCCGGCAAAACAAAAACAAAAACAATGGCTGCTCCGCCGTCAGCAAGGCTTGTGGTGGTGGAGAGATTTACTGAATAAAGCTCGATATATATATATATATATATATATATATATATATATATATATATATACTCTTTATTTCCATTGAGATGAAACATGTGACAAGCAAAAAGAACCATGGGGTGTACTAACTAGGGCAATCAGTCATACATTCGATCCTGCAGCACATTGCTCTGCAGATAGTAAGTTTAAAGGGATACTGCTATAGGAAACCATCTTTTTTTCAAAACACATCAGTTAATAGTGCTGCTCCAGCAGAATTCTGCACTGAAATCCATTTCTCAAAAGAGCAAACAGATTTTTTTATATTCAATTTTGAAATCTGACATGCGGCTAGATATATTGTCAGTTTCCCAGCTGCCCCCAGTCATGTGACTTGTGCTCTGATAAACTTTAGTCACTCTTTATTGCTGTACTGCAAGTTGGAGTGATATCCCTCCTCCCCGCCCCCAGCAGCCAAACAACAGAACAATGGGAAGGAAACCAGATAGCAGCTCCTTAACACAAGATAACAGCTGCCTGGTAGATCTAAGAACAATACTCAATAGTAAAATCCAGGTCCCACTGCAACACATTCAGTTACATTGAGTAGGAGAAACAACAGCCTGCCAGAAAGCAGTTCCATCCTAAAGTGCTGGCTCTTTCTGAAATCACATGACCAGGCAAAATGAACTGAGATGCACCTACACACCAATATTACAACTAAATACACTTGTTGGTTCAGGAATGATGTTTTACTTGGTATAATGAATTATTTACAGTGTAACCAGTGTAATTTAGAAATAAAAACAAAACCATAGAAATCATGATAGAATCCCTTTAACTGTTATACCTTACCCCATAGTGTGCATTGCATTGCCCATCAGTATGCAGATGTACAATGGTGGGCAATTCATTCTGCATTTAAGCAACTTCATGGAAGCTTTAAGACATTGATGGGCCACATGCCCAGTTTAAAGCATTATTGTCCTCCGTGACTGGTCAGTGGATAAATACATGTCCAGCAAAAAAGCTTCCATAGCTACCTCATTATACTGGAGATGGAATGTACTGAGGATACGAGCCAGTATGGAGCCAGTCAAGTGATGATTCGTTTTTATATGGCTGCCCCCAGAGAGACTACAGTTGATTCTCTAGTAGGGTGGATGGTCAGTTGTAAGCCCAGTTTAGTTTCCAAAGTAGTTGCACTGTGGCTGTGATGGCTATTGACCCAATCTTAGCATATGTGGCCACTGTTAGTCCCAGGAGGAACATCAGAAACAGTATCAGGAGTCTGTGGGCCAGAAGTTGTCACCCAGGATTGCTCACTCATTTCCAAGGTCAGTGTCTCACCCCCAGGCCTGTTCTACTCATTTCAAGTGGCCCATGGGTGCAGATAAACTCACTCTGGAACATCTGATTGCAAGTAGGTTTATAATGAACAATATTGCAATTGTTATATGAACCTCCAGTGATGGAGCTTACTATGCAGAGTAGCCTGGAAAATGTTGCCCATCAAGCATACTAGAGTGGCAGCAGAAGAAGAGATTTATGAACATGCTTTGGCTGATGGAGCCTCTGTTGGTGATTGCACTTGTTTAGGTACAACCTTACATTTCTTTGAAGAAACCAGATCTTCCTATAAAAACCTGCTGCTTCTGTGGCTCACATTATTTGTACAATTATAAAATAAATCAGTTAGTTAAATGTGCTCTGTTAAGCTCCATCATAGTATTTCTCTTAAGACTTTCCTGGTTACTGGACTTCAAAGAGGCATGTACAACTTCAACACTAGAGTAGTGTCCAGCAGAAGGTCCAGTGGGTTCTGTGGGTAGGATTTGTGGAGAAGAGCATTGATTCAGGGCAGCAGGTGTGGGCCATGGGTTGCAACATAGGCTTCTTCTACTACTTTTCCTTCTTCGCCCACCATGGAATGATGATACTTCCAGTCTACTGGTTTTATGTTGGCCAGGGGTTGAGGATAAAGCAGTTACAGGTTGGATCAGGAAGTGGTGAGTAAATAGACGCTTGAATTACACTACGGGTGCCCCAAAGGGAACCCCCGCACCCAGTGTATATCATTACAATCAGATGTCAAATAGCGACACAGTAAATACTGCCTGCTGACTGGTTGCGGCGTGTTCCTACGACCAGAACAACCTGTTTACCTGTCATGTCATTACCCTAGTAGGAAATAATGAGAGTTTTAGAGGTGTAAGAGTCACAAATTAAACAACTACTTCATAAGGACATAGGAAGTTGTTTACTGACCACAGGGCAGGGTGCAAAGTGCAAAAAAGCAGGTGGAATTCACAATCGTATTCTCACTGGACACCCTGCCCTGCAATGGGTGGTCTGCAATGAAGCACAAGGACCCGTGTTCTTCCCATGAATACAGTGCTGGCTGCATTTGTCTGCACAATCATGAGAAGATGGCACATAGGTACCTCTCTCCCATTCCCTACCTGTCCCGCTAATCACCACAACATTCAGAAGCACAAGTCAGGGAGCACCGTTGGGCACAGTGTGTAAAGAAGCTCTGCACCTGCCCTCTGCCCCATGGCCTTGTGCCCATCACCTCTGTGCTCTGCACCTTGTGCCGCATTCTTAATTTAGTCCAAATGTGTCTGAGGTATTAAATCACCCATATAATGTTAAAGGTAAGTCTGATTGGGTAGACCTGCGTCAAACTCAGTTCAACATACCCAGGACACTCACCTGTAACCCCATTTGCATCTGCTTTAATACATATGGGACCCTTGAAGCTTAATCTGCAACCCTCCAGCTGCTTCTGCCCTTAGGGAAGAACTTCACAGACGATTTCCTTGCGATCCGACAGGCTGCGCAAAAATGCAGGGGTCAAATTGTATGCGACAGTAATAAGGTAAGTAATGGAAATGTCGGATAAAGTCGCAGCGTTGATCCGACGTGACCTGACTGTCTGATGCAGACGCAGCGTGCATCTGCATCCAACAGTCGCGTTGGATCAATGCTGCGACACCATCCGACAATGCATTCACTTGCCTTACTTCCGTCACATGCGTTTTGCGCAGCTCGTCGAATCGCTCCAAAATCGTCCATGGAGTTCCTCCCTTAAACATGGGAGTTACATGATTTAAGTGCAGGAAAGAGCAAAGAGAAACTTACTTTACAACCTGCAGATCTGCAGCCCTACCCCAGGGCCGCCATCAGGAGGGCAGAGGGGGTACAACTGTACTGGGCCAGCGCCTGAAGGGGGGCCCGGCTGTGCTGCACTTTTCGAAAGAGCTGGGCGCCCTTTGACATTGCCGAAGCCTTGCCGCCCTTCCGAAGTTCCAAACTGCCAAAAAGCGGAAGTCCCGAAGCAACGAAAAGACCCCAAGTCACGAAAACAGACAAAATTGAAGTCCTGAAGCGGCGAAAAGACCCAAAGTCATGAAAGCAGGCAAAGTTGAAGATCTACTGAACACCAATGGGTATTTTTTTTAATCCCCTGGCCACCAATATATTATTTTAATACTCTATAGGCCCCTGCCACCAATGTTTTGGTATTCTCTGGGCCCCAATTTTTTTTACTTGTAAGGGGGTTACTGGCACCAATATTCTTTTTAAAAAACTTTTATGGGGAGCCCTGGCGCCAATGTTTTTTTTTTAACTTATAGGGGGGCTCTGGCCACCAATTATTTTTTTTAACTTGTAGGGGGGCCCTGACCACCAATATGTTTAAAAAAACTTTCATGGAGGTCCCTGGCGCCACAGTTTTTCTTTAACTTTTAAGGGAGTCCTGACCATCAATAGCTTTTTATTACATGTGCGTGTGTGCGTTTTCGCCTTTTTCACGCTGATGTCTGTGTTGTCTTTAAACTGTGGTGTGGGGTACTGACCTACATTTTCTGTTGGCACTCAACCAACAGCAGCACTCTATTCGGCTTTGGTGCAATACTACTGGAATTTTACGTCCATTGAGTGGACTCTCAGTGCTTCCCATTTAAATGAATGGAAATCTGCCCCCCAACAATCACTATTCAGCCCCACGTGTACAATGTCCCTAAGGGCAGGGGTCCATGGCCAGATTCAGGGAGATTTAGTCGCCTGGCAACTAATCGCCTCTTCTTCGGGGCCTTTTTCCTGCTAAAATGAAAAACCGGAGGAGCTTCGATTTCAGAAGTTGCCTTGTGAGGCAACTTAGGGCGGCTTCGGAAATCGAAGCGCCGCGAGTGCCATTGCGCTGGCGTTTTCTCATTATAGCAGTCGGAAGGCAGTTTGGGGAGATTGTCACCCCAAAGAAGAGGCGATTAGTCGCCAGGCAACTAAATCTCCCTGAATCTGCCCATGTGCCCCTGCCCTAAAGGTCATAGAATTCCAAGTTCACTAATATTTTAAGGTGCTTTATTGTGCAAGTTTCATAAGTTAAATGGCATTGTTGACGGTAACCAATGAGCTCTGGGCTTGCTGTTTATTATCATATATTGCAAAGGTTATTCACACCTATTGACTATTTGATCTACGTATATTAAGATCCAATAGAAGCAGGTTTGACATTTCCAGTACAGATTGTGCTGTGTCACACTGATGAACATGTTCCACGACTACTGGATCTTCACTTCTCTCCGGCCTCAAAGGCAATTAATCACCCACTCGTTAATTATTGGCTAAGGTGACTGCAAATCTTTCTG
Source organism: Xenopus laevis (assembly GCF_017654675.1). NCBI lineage: Eukaryota > Metazoa > Chordata > Amphibia > Anura > Pipidae > Xenopus > Xenopus laevis. Next base: position 22,774,674 of record NC_054371.1, on the reverse strand, counting down.
GGCACCCACTGAAGGACTGATGTTACTCAACACTGAAAATCCCATTTAACAGGTCAGTATCTCACCCTGTCCTCCTGTTTGTACGATATTCACTAGTTTTGTGGGTGGGACAGAATATAAACTCACTGTGGAACATATGAATGCGGCTGTTGCACTTATATAATGTATTAACCCCCGACTAACCAACATTACCATGCCGCTGTCAGGAAAATGCTAAATATGTCAAGAAATATATATATTTGATTTTTTTGCAAAAAATTTCGTATGGACCCCTATGATTTTTCTCGGCAGCCTTGTCTGGAGGTTAATTGCCTAAAAGGAAGGCTTTCCCAATGATGATATGTCACTGTGCTGGCCTCTAGGGGGATGGAGCGATGGTACCTTTCACATCACAGTGTTTGGACTACTTCTGTATATAAATGGCTGCCACAATGCAGAAGCGGTCAATACACTATACAGAAATTGGTGACTTTGCTCCACCCTCCACAGCTCATGGCAGAACGTACAGCGTCAGATTGGTGCACTGGGGGCCCACCAGGTCTGTGACACCAGCAGGGTCGGACTGTACTGGCGGGACACTGGGTGAAATCCTAGTGGGCCCCGTTGACCCAGACTCGCACCCAGTTGCTGCCTGCACTGGCCTTCGCTGTCCCCCAATCTCCCCCTCTGGTCCCAATTGCGCCCGCAACTAGAGATAGGTACGCCTGGGGCAGGGGGCCTGACAGCCCTTGTATCAGAAGCTACGGGGGGGGGGGCTCGGACCCTCCAGTCCGATGCTGGACAGCAGGAACCCTCCTTGCGACATCCACCCACCCTGTGCATGCACACGCAATGTTGCATCGGGTACCGAGTACCACCTTCCTTCTCCTAAACCTTGAAGAGGATCAAGGAAGTGGACATGGGCTGGTGGCATCAGGGCCGTACCAAGCCGGCCGGGCACCATTGCCCCCCTATGCAGCCCGCGCGTACATGAGCGCATGTACATCAGTGCACCCTTGTGCGTGAGCATGCGCGCTGATCGGTATGATCGCCCCCTCACCTCTGGTATGCATGTGCAGGCAAGCAAGCAAACAAGCAAAATTTGCCAGACTTTGCATACCGGACAGGGGGTAGGCAACAGTGCAAGGTACGTGCCTGGCGGCCCCTAAGTTTTGTGCCCTAGGCATGTGCCTACTCTGCCTTCCCCTAGTTCCGGACCTGGGTGGGGTCCATGGCCCACTGGGTTTTCTCTCGGTATCCTGCTGGTCCAGTCCTACGCTGAGCACATATCACCCTCCACACAATCTTTTTCACCGGGGACTGGGTAGATAGGAGATTTAAATGTTTGTCAATATCCTTCACCCAGTCCCCAGTGCACCTGCAGCCAGCTCCCACACTTCTGCCACCCTAGTACCAAGCCTTTGTGGCCTACCCACACATTCAGGCCTGTCCTGACCTTAGGGTGCAACCCTTTGCAGAGGCCAAATCCTGGACAAAGTGGGCCATGCCATCCTTCAGCAATGTCTGGGGGCGTGTCCATGATGTGGGGGTGGGGTTAGGCCATCAGTCACAATCAGGTGGCTAATTTCCTGCTTCCACAACACTGACACTTGGACAGGAGCTGCTCAGGTTCGGCTCTCCATCCAACTGGACCCCTGATAGAGCAAAATGGGAAGTGGAACGTATTGTACTATTGAGCAGTTTAGGTTGGATCACATGATCTCCTTTAATAGAGTGAAAGCTGCCTCTTCCAGGCTTAATCTGAGTCCCCGGAGAGTCAGGTTAATAAGCCCCTTTAAAAGCCTCTTTTTCTCAAAAAAATTTGTTTAAAAAAAACAACAACTTTGATTTCAAACTTTAGAGAAGCATTTCAATCATTTACTGTTTTATTCAAGCCTCTAGTTCCTTTCAAAATCATTCATGTGAGGTGCTTTGCTCCCTGCCATTCTTTTGAGCCCTCACCATTAGTGATGGGCAAATCTGGCGCCGGAAAAATTAGTGAAATTCTGAAAAAATTCATGTTTCAACGGAAAAAAAATTCTCTAAACGCATTGAAGTCAATGGGCATCACAATAATTTTTACGCGCGCAATTCTTTTGTCCAACTGCATTTAAGTTAATAGGCGTCTGAATAATTCTGACGTGTGACTATTTTTTTGTCGCAGCAAATTTTACCATGGCGAACTTTCGCTGCAGTTTCTCGAAAACATTTGCAGTCGGCAAGTCCGGAAATTCACAGAAAATTAATGGCTGGCAAATAAATTCGCCCATCACTACCCACCATACCATAACACATTGCACATCGAAAGTTTTCATGTGACAAGTAAGGGTTACAGCACTCTCGACCTACACACGGGCCGATATAAGCTGCAGACAGTCCGAGTAGGCAGCTTATGACCTGAATAAGTGCATATCGGGGAGAGATCCGCTCATTTAGGGATGTTGCCAAACGAGCGGATCTCCCTGTGTATGGCCACCTTAAAGGGATCCTGTCATCTGAAATCATGTTAAAAGTGCTACTCCAGCAGAATTCTGCACTGAAATCCATTTCTCAAAAGAACAAACAGATTTTTTTTATATTCAATTTTGAAATCTGACATGGGGCTAGACATTTTGTCAATTTCCCAGCTGCCCCATGTCATGTGACTTGTGCCTGCACTTTAGGAGAGAAACCCTTTCTGGCAGGCTGCTGTTTTTCCTTCTCACTGTAACTGAATGTGTCTCAGTGGGACATGGGTTTATACTATTGAGTGCTGTACTTAGATCTACCAGGCAGCTGTTATCTTGTGTTAGGGAGCTGCTATCTGGTTACCTTCCCATTGTTCTGTTGTTTGGCTGCTGGGGGGAAAGGGAGGGGGGTGATATCACTCCAACTTGCAGTACAGCAGTAAAGAGTGATTGAAGTTTATCAGAGCACAAGTCACATGACTTGGGGCAGCTGGGAAATTGACAATATGTCAAGTCCCATGTCAGATTTCAAAATTGAATATACAGTAAAAGAATCTGTTTGCTCTTTTGAGAAATGGATTTCAGCGCAGAATTCTGCTGGAGCAGCACTATTAACTGATTCATTTTGAAATTATTTTTTTTTTCCCATGACAGTATCCCTTTAAGAGTCATCAGGAGGAGGAGGCCATTCAAGGAGACAGGAGTGCTTGCTGAGCTCCATCACGAGGAGAAGACTGGAGCTCCAATCCTCACTAGACTGACTTGAACTGATCATTGGATGAGCTCGGCACATGGATGTGCCCAAATCAGGCAAAAAAAGAGTGTTTGGCAAACCGCCAAAATCAGGAAGATCTTGCAAAACGTAGCATTGTGTTTGGTAGCACACAGGGAAAGCAAACGAATCCACCCAGAGAAGCATCATTAACAGCATGTAGAGACATCCACTGAAACTAAAGGCCACCAGTTATACAAAGTCTGTGCTGGCTGCTGGAGAGCTCAACTCATTCGGGGTCTAAAACTGAAATACTTTGCTTGCACACTCATCAGAGAGAGGCAATTCATGTTGGATAACTCATAACTATTTTTCTGAATGAGCTGGAAACATTCTTGACTTATACTTGAATATCCTTGAAACCATAGTGGCCTTAAGAGTGTTCACTGTCCCGCCCTCGATATGTTCATCATGAATCATAAGAGAATCAGGTAAAGCAAAGTCAAGACAGTGAGTCAGACACACACAAGTCCAAGAGCACAATGGGAATTCCATACCACACCTACTCAGAAGAATGAGCCGCCTACCAATCACTTGCAGTCACAGCAATGCAGAGCCGCTAATAAAACAATTCAAGACCCTGACTATCCACCTCGGGACTGAGGAGATACTGCTGAATGAGGGGGATAATCCCACAGAGAAAATGAAGGCAGCGCATGGCCTACAAACACCCAATGAAATACTGACATTCATGATACAGATTATAAAAGCTGTGCAGCTTGGAAGGCATTACAGTTATTATATAAAGGTCTGCAGCTAAAGTCTCCTTAGGCATTGCTTGTCCCCAGAGCTTACACACCAAGGATCACTACTCAGGGCCCATGACATATATACATAATGAACTACTCACCATTCTCTTTTCTTTACCACTGCTTGTGTCCCACTCTGCTGCCTTCTCCTTCCATGGTTTATCTATGAGAATCTGTGATCTATTTATGTTAGTGTTTCCCCCTTTTCTCGCACTCCCCTTATTGTATATAGTCTTCTCACCCCTCCACTTTCACTCTCTTTCATCAGTTCTTTCTTTCTTTCCCTATTCTGTTACAGTTTCTCTCCCACCAATTCTCTCTGTCGTGCCAGTCTCTACCACATTTTTTTTTACTATGTTGCTGCCCACCTTTTTATTTAGCTCTCCCACTCCTCTCTGCTTCACTACAAAACACCCTGCCATAGAAAATACTGAGAACAGCCTCTGCTGACACACACATATGGGTTTATGTAATAAAGGGCTCTAAGTTTGCCCAGGAGCAGTAACCCAAAGCAACCAATCAGCAGGTAGAATTTACTGGCCACCTGTTTAAAAGCCCACTGCTCTTGGGCAAACGTATTGCCTTTTATTACATATGGGGGATAGTGTCTTAACAAAGCCAGTTATCACTATTGTCTATTATGTAGCTGTGAAAAGGAGCTGCTACTAGCAGCTCTGTGCGTCTTAGGGCAGAGACACACACTGCTATTTCGGGAGATTAGACGCCCAGCGACAAATCGCTTCTTCTTCAGGCGACTAATCTCCCTGAACTGCCTTCCGAACTGGCACTTGGAAACGCTTCACAAGGAAACTTTGGAAAGCCAAATCGATCAGAGCGCCTTCGATTTACATTCTAGCCGGCGTGAAGGCTGTTCGGGGAGATTAGTCGCCAACTAGAACCTGCGGAATGGCACTTGGAACGCTTTCTTTTCCGAAGTTGCCTCACGAGGAAACTTCGGGCAACTTCGGAAAGCCTAATTGATCCTAGTGCCATCCCGGGAAAGCAGTTTGGGGAGATTAGTCGCCCGAAGAAGCAATTTGTGGCTGGGCACGCTGGCTGAAATAGCAGCATGTGTTTCTGCCCTTAGGCAGATATTTATCAAAGAGTGAAAACTGAGGGAGCACTTTCATAGCCCTTAGTTTCCCATTCTAAGTTTCTCTGCTGCCCATGCCTACCGGTTCTTGTATTCTCACAGTTTTATGCCAATCTTTCCTCTCGCCCTTCCACTCTGCTGTACTTTATGTCCAAATCCCGTTCTGTCCCACAACTTGAACCTCCCCCACCCACCCCCCAAAATAGGCTAATACTGTCCATTGGCTATATACACAAGCGATTTATAGATTACATATATACTAGGACCTAAGTATTTGGCTGTCTTAGTCCAAATAAGGCTTGGTTATGCCATGGGAGATGGACCTGTATCAACTCTGACACCTCATTGGACAAGTCTTATTGACTGTGGACACACAGCCTTTGATAAAGTTTGTGTTAATTGCTGAATGGGAATGCCAGAGGGCATGGTGGTATGTACTACTGCCTTCTAGAGTCCAGACTGTCAGATTCAGACAAGGTGTGGTTGTAGGTGGAATGTTCTTCCGGTGTTGGTTCAATAAAGGTGCTCTGGGGTCCTTCTAAGAGACCAACACACACAGGACAACAGCGTCTAATGCAGTGATCCCCAACCAGTAGCTCGTGAGCAACATGTTGCTCTCCAACCCCTTGGATGTTGCTCTCAGTGTCCTCAAAGTAGATGCTTATTTTTTAATTCCTGGCTTGGAGGCAGGTTTTAATTGCATAAAAACCAAGTATAATGTCAAGTACAGCCTCCCATAGGCTGCCAGACCACATAGGGGCTACCAAATAGCAAATCACAGCACTTATTTCGCACCCCAAGGGACTTTTTCATGCTTGTGTTGCTCCCAACTCTTTTTACATTAGAACGTGGCTCACATGTAAAAAAGGTTGGGGACCCCTGGATAGCAGGAGTGCAGAGCGTATTATTTTAGCTTCCATTATAAACCACTCTGGCCTTTCCCACTTCTAAAGCGGAAGGTTTCCAGATATGTCTGAGCAGCAGTTGGTCAAGGTCTCATGGAGAGGGGAGCGAGGGGTAAATACATCAGAAAGGAGTGATACAGATGAAAACTACCCAATTCCATTAGAACACACAAGACGTTTACTTTTTTTTTTTCTCTTTAGAGGAAAGTTCTTCAATGTATTAATAGAAATGATCAAGCCAAACCGCCTACCTGCTAAATGTCAATATTAGGCAATATTGGAATAGAAAATTGGGCACATTCAGCTGTGAGTGTTCCACGGCTCAATGGCTTTAATACTGCGGCTGTTCAAGCTATAATAAGAATTCACACATAGGCAGCTTTGTTAAGCAGGTGATTTTCTAGTCCACAAACACAATAGCGATTCTCACGTCGCTCGCGTAGGCCTGTGACTGTACTCGTAGCTGCAGTTATACTGCCATCTAGTGTCAAGACAGTTGTAAAGCAAATGGCCTCTCCAAATACCTTACAGATAGGGTTGCCACCTGGTTGGTATTTTACCGGCCTGGCTGGTAAAAATGATGCTTGATGCCAATGTTAATGTTAAAAAAACGTCAAGAATGTATGAAGGTATTTTTTTTCCAGAAAAGGGAGCAACCCTACTTACAGCAGAGTCTCCAATCTTTTTTTTTTTTTTTTTTTAACCGTGAGCCTCATTCAAATGTAAAAAGAGTTGGGGAGCAACACAAGCATGAAAAATGTTCCTGGAGGTGCCAAATAAGGGCTGTGATTGGCTATTGGTAGCCCCTATGTCAATTGGCAGCCTACAGGAGGCTCTATATTGAAGTAAACAACTAAAAGTCTCCTCCAAGCCTGGAATTCAACAATAAGCACCTGCTTTGAGACAACCAAGGGGTTGGAGAACAACATTTCGCTCACGAGCCACTGGCGGGGGATCATTGCCTTACAATCTATAAAGCTTCTCATAGATATGACACACAGAGTGCACCTTCCATAGACTATGCTGCACTACTATCAGAGAAACATAGTAAGTTAGGTTGAAAAAAGACACACATCCATCAAGTTCAACCTTAAGTCTATATATAACCTGCCTAACTGCCAGCTGATCCAGAGGAAGGTAAAATACCCCATTTTAAGCCTCTCCAATTTGCCCCAGAAGGGAAAAAATTTAACTTGATGGACGCGTGTCTTTCAACCTTACTTACTATGTTACTGTGTTACTCCAAGATGCAATGGGACCAGTCCCTGGATCAACTTGTACTATGAACTATCTCCCATAACCCTGTATTCCCTCACTTGCTAAACACCATCCAACCCCTTCTTATACCTATCTAATGTATCAGCCTGTACCACTGATTCAGGGAGACAATTCCACATCTTCACAGCTCTCACTGTACAAAACTGGCAGACTGAAAAACTGACCAGCTGATGCCCCTTTTTCACAGAGTAGATTGAGCAAGTGAAAGAATGGTCTCTCCATGATAAGTAACAGCTTTCAAGTCCATACGGAGAGATAACACATATAGGCATTTCTTTGTACTAAACATAACGCAGGGAATTCAGGAGGCTATAGTGGACCTTTAAGGCTAAACATTATTTGGGTTATGTACTAAAAGGCTTAAAGTTTGCCCAGGAGCAGTAACCCATAGTAACAAATCAGCAGGTAGAACTTACTTGTCACGTGTTTAAAAGCAAACATTTTATTGGTTGCTATGGGTTTCTGCTCCTGGGAAAACAAAGTGCCTTTTATTACATATGGGGGTATGAGCATTACATAGTGAATAAAGAACACCCTCTTGTAAAATATAAGGATATTATAAGTTTCTGAGGAGTTCCATGACCATATAAAATCACAAGGCCTAAGGGAGATTTTTTTATACAGGTCATAGAACGCAGAGGCGACTTCTAATATCCTCATATTCTGCAACAGGGGGTACTTTATTTATTACAATACACATAATGACATTGCTAATCTTTGTTTATAACCGATGACATCACTAAGCACCGTTTTTAAGGATATAATTTACAGAATATTCATGGCTCTTGTGTATTATAGAATTATAATATCCTTGTAAATAGCATATAAAAGTCCTACAATAGCCAAATATACTGGTATTAACTCAGGGGCCAGTTCAGCCCCTTCAGATATAAACAGGCCCTTTGGGCTATTTAGAGCAATCAATTCAATATTCCCAATATACAAACATGTTCCTTTATTGGTGCAGTCATTAAAGTGGCTTCCAAGCACCAAACTACTATGATGATATGCAGCAGGCAATTTAAAAGTAAAAAGGACTCATCTCACAAAAAAGGCATTGTAGATTCCCCGGAGGGATGCCTCATGGTGAAGGAAGCGAGCAGCAGAGATGCACAAGGCTTGGGAGGGACAAAAGAGACCAAGAGCCAGTTCTTCTGCCATACTAATGTATTCCATCTTTCAAAAAGAAAGACATGATTTTAATATTACTTAACAATATGTTAAAAAAGTAGCCACTTGGGCATCTGTGTTAATACAATTATACACTCTATAACAGATCGATAGTGTGAGGATTTTTTTTTCTCTTTTTTTTTTTTCGGTCTCATTCTGCGGGTATTCTTTACACAAGCCGGCTACAAGTCTGAGGAGGAGAAATCAAACACAAACAAGCGTAACTTGTACACTTCTTCTGAACAGTAGAGTGTGAGAACGGGACAAAACGCTCGTCCAGTAGGAGTTGCTTCCGTGAGTCGGGAAAGTTCCGGAGCAGAAGAGGATAATGAAATTCATTCCTTTGCTAGTAGTCAGTGTAATTTGGAGGAGGGGGAAGGGTTACGGGGCTTACTGCAGAAGTGATGGGTGCCACTGTTTATAATGCAACAAGCTTCTTTTGCTTCTGAATCCATGGAACCAGTCTCAAGTCAGAGGCCAAGGCAATAAGGAGAGGAGCGTATTGCTACAACCAAAGTCTCACTCACAGACTACAAGCACACAAGCTAACAAATTCAGGTAGAAAGTGGCATTTTTTTTTTTTCTCAGGTCAGCAAGAATGGTCAGGCCTGGGGAGTTCAGTGCAAATCCATGGGGCACTGGTAGAAGGCAGCACTGGCTGGAGGCCTGGCAAGCACTTGGAACAGCAGGGAGTAAATCAGGGTGTAAATCAGTGGGATTGGTTCCTGCAGGGTGACCGCTTCATGGTGCAAATTCAGTGCGCAGCGTAGGTTGTTTTCTTGAGGCTAAAGTTGGACCAATTGATGGAAAGTCTCTGCCTTGTCTGCCTGGCGGAGTCTAAACAGAACCTGCAAAACAATCAGATAAATGTAACCAGGGCCAAGTCCAATAAAGATGCAATTACTGGCTAATGAACTTAACATGCACACAACATGTGCTTTTTTGTTACAGTGAAACCATCATTTTAAGTGTTCCCGTATTTTACATTTTTTATTTGTGGTCACACCAATTTATAAAGCATTTCAATAGGTGCATTTCCCCGATTTTAAGTAATGTTTTCCCGGATTTTGTCCTGATGTTCCCAAAAACTGCTTTTTTCCTCTATGAATATTATTTGTGAAATAAAGAGGCTTAAAATAATAACCAGATGTATATTATGCCATGGTTTTGTCTGTAAATGGTCAATTGCAATGAGTCTGCCCCTTATACAGTCCTGCACCAATCACTTATTGCTTTAGGTTGTGTATGTGACTGACAGAGAGTCTTGCACCCCCCATAGTGTAACATTAACCCTGCAATGTTTAACCCTTGTTATTAACACACTAAATATTGTATCTCAAAGTAAAACTGACTCCTGTGCTTATATTTCAGTACTTGAAGAAAGTTACTTTAAAGAGATTATGACAGCAGAAAATAACCTTTTTAAGATCTATCATAGTATTGTCTTTGAATGCTATTTATCATTTTCCATAAAAGTATCTGCCTGATGCTTTGACATTACCTTTCTTACCCCCTTTTTTCCCTATGAGCTGCCATATTTGTGCAGCAGGAGTCTGTTAGCATTAGAAATTTTAACTGACAAGTTGAGAAGGGACAGTCAGGTTGGCAAAACAGTCAGGTTTAGGAACTTTGCGTTACAATTACTTACAAAAGCAGAAGGATCAGTGAAAAACATGACCTATAGGTAACTTTTCATGTAGATTAATATTTTGAAATAAAATTTTTAGTGTCAGTATCACTAACACATTTCCCTGATTTTACATTTTCCCAGATTTTACATCATGTTTTCCTCGTCCCCTGAAAAACATATAATAGGGGGTTCTACTGTATTTACAGTATTTATAAAATGAAGTGACTTCAATGTCTATGAATCTTATCCAAATTGTTGCTAAAAAAGAAAAAGATTTATCAGTGAAGATGAGGGTATAGGAGGGCCCAGCAGGGTGACATTTAGGAGATAAGGGATGAATATGCATCTCATATTCTCTAACAACTAAATGTCGTTCTCACCTTTTCTTGGTGCTCCCTATTAACACTGATATGGCTCTGGAGTTGTTCACCTTTAAGTTAACTTTTAGTATGATATAGAATGGCCAATTCTAAACAACTTTCAATTTATTTTTTATAGTTTTTGAATTATTTTTTCTTCTTCTTCTGAATCTTTCCAGCTTTCAAATGGGGGTCATTGATCCCATCTAAAAACAAATGCTCTCTAAGGCTACACATGTATTGTTGCTTTTTTTTACTCATCTTTCTATTGAGGTCTCTCCTATTCATATTCCAGTCTCTTGTTCAAATCAGTGCATGGTTGCTAGGGGAATCTGAACCCTAGCAACCATATTACGTAAACCGCAAACTGGAGAGCTGCTGAATTAGCTAAATAACTCAAAAACCATAAATAATGAAAACCAATTGCAAGTTGTCTCTGAATATCATTCTCAAAGAATACTAAAAGTTAACTCAAAGGTGGACAACCCCTTTAAGCAGCAGTGGGATAACGGCCTACTGACTTTGACAGTAGCAGTGACCAAAAAAATGGGGCACCACTCCCAGCACACTTGCATCAGTGGCAAGTAGGGTTGCCACCTGGCTGGTATTTTAGCGGCCTGGCAGGTACAAATGATGGATGATCCCAATGTTATTAATAAGGAAAAAAAAGATACTGGAAGGCCAGTATTTTTTTCCAGAAAAGATAGCAACCCTAATGGCAAGCTGACCAGACTGAGTGGCAAGATTAGTGGCAGAATAACTGGCTAACATCTTCAACAGTAATGGTAATCAAGAAATGGGGCACCAATCTCACCACATCATCAGTTATACAGAATGTGGGTTATTTGCTCACAGTCCCTAAGCATTTGCTTGTGCTAGAGTCCTGCAGCGGGTCGGGTACTCGCAGGTTACCCGCAAAAACCTGCAGGTTGCAAGTAAAAGTTTCGGGAGCGGGTATAGACGCGGCTCGGCGGTTCTCCAGGTTTGCGGGTCGCGGGTCTTCTACTCCCTTTTTTTCTGATCACTTCCAATGATGTCACTTCCGGTTTACAATGACGGCACTTCCTGTTTCTTGATGGTCGGTGGGTCGCGAATAAGGTACTTGCGGGTCGGGGGTCAGTATGCAGGTCTAGGTTTAACAAATTGGTTCTGCGCAGGACTCCAGCTTGTACTGCCACCTTATAGTAATGTTATAAGTGGGCAGCACACAAGATGCTTAGGGACTGTGAGCAAATAACCCACATTCCGTATACCAGAACATCAGGGCGGTACTTCTGTTCCTAGTTAACCCTAAAACTTCAGAAGGGTGAGTGTCTGGCATTTTTACGCACATGTAACCATGGTAAGCATTACTGGTAACAAACCAAGTGCTAGAAAGCAAAAAGCTTTTTAATGCAAGAAGACTGGAAACCATTTCTATACCAGAGGGGCATGTTCTCTGATGGGAGAGTTGTCTGTTGAATGCCAGGGGTAGTGATTAATGTAAAATAAAGCTACCAAAATAGCTGGAATGATGACACTTACCTTCAGCGAGAAACTTTGTAGCTACATCAGTGCACTGTATGTCACAATATACACAGTCAGCGCACAAAATGCCTCTTGAAATGAAACGGCATCGCAAAAACATCTGCCACCCAACCAGTGGGGCAACTGAGTTTATTCAGGGTACGACCCTTACAGCTATAGCAAATTATTATATTTACCTTTTGAAATATTCCACCTCTCTTTCAGTTTCATCCAATTCCACACTGTCCAGATCGATGTCTTTTGGGAGGAACACATCATCTGTAGAGTGAATTGGGAAAGAAAGGAGAACATCAGCACAGCAATTTCTGATTTGTGTTAGTACATCACCTGGCCAGTTTGACATGGTCGTTACTTTGGATTTTGCTTAAAGGAACAGTAACACCAAAAAGTGTTTTAAAGCAATGAAAATATCTTGTAGTGTTGCCCTGCACTGGTAAAACTGCTGTGTTTGCTTCAGAAACACTACTATTGATTATATAAATAAGCTGCTGTGTAGCAATGGTGGAAATTGAAAAAGAGACTATATGGCACAGGTTAAATTGTGGATAACAGATAACACCATTATGTTCTACAGAGCTTATCTGTTGAGTAACCTGAGCCTTTTCTCCTTTGAATGGCTGTCCCCATTTCTATATATAAACAATAGTAGTGTTTCTGAGGCAAACACACCAGTTTTACTAGTGCAGGGCAGCACTGCATTATATTTGTATTACTTTGAAAAACTAATTTTTTGGTGTTATTGTTCCTTCAAATCAGAATGTGCAAATTAGGGATTTCTTACCAATAGAGTTGTTGATTTTATCGCCCTTTTTCTTTTTATTCTTCTTGCTTTTGCCCTTTGGCTGGGGCGATTCTGCTTTGATGAGCTTGTTGTTTTGTGGCTGGTCGCTGTGCAAGTTGGGGTCCCCAAGAGCAGGATTCTTTTCCTCCTGCACATGATTGGGCTGCTTTTTGTTATTGCCATTTGATTTCTTCTCCTCCCTTTTCTGTTCCACTACTGGTGCAACTTCTACTGCTCGCACTTTGGCTTCGCTGTGGTTCCGCACTTTAGCATCTGGGAGCTTGGAGGCCTCCGATTTTTTCACTTGCTCGGGGCTTAGTTTTGGAGTTTGCAGTTTGGGCTGTTTCTGCTTGACACTGTATTCCTTGTGATGGGCCAAGTCAAGGAGCAGGGAAAGCTGCTCATGCTGTTTTGCCTTTGCTTCTTTGTGTGTGTGGGAAGTGAAGTCTCTGCCATTAGTATGATTTGGTGGTTTGCTTAGGGCCTCAGGTAATGGACTTGGTTCTGTTCTATGAGCAGGGCTTGTGAGTATTGGGACGGGCAATGTTTCCTTTATTTCTGGCTGTTCCACTGATCCGTTAGGAAGAAGTTCTGAGTGAACAGGTTCTTTATTAGAAAGTGGGTTGTGTGCCAGTCGATCTAACTTATGAGAGTCTTTACTAGATCTATCCTTTTTCTTCTTTTTCAGAGCATGACACTCCTGATGTCGCTGAAACTCCTGTTTGAGCCGCTCCTCTTCCTCCCTCTGTTCTTCTAACAGCTGTAGCTCTTCCAGCTCTCTGGCTTCTGCTTCTTGGTGGGCTTTTTCTTCTAGCTGTATGGATAGACAGGTAAGTATACAACAAAGACCTTGCACACGAGAGAAGACAAATTTATTTAATAGGAAATGCACAGCAATGGGCAGCTATTGCTGTCTCTTCATTGGAAGCCATGATACCCAAGGTAAGCTTTTGCTAGGCCTTGATAGAATACATATACATAAGGCTCTTGATAAGGCTTGATCTTGATAGGGCTAGGCCTTGATAGAATACAGGAACAGTGCCAAACTGTAACCTAAATAAGTATTTTGTTATTCTGCTCTCTATTTAATGGCTATTCTAATGACCAACTACAGCTGTTTGGACTATTTCTTGCTAAACTTGGGCTACTCCAATATGTAGCTGGTAAGAGCAAGTACATTTTTACATTTGTTTGATTCATTACAGTGACACTAATACATAGCAGTCTATGAGCAGCTAACTGTGTTGCTTCTTATAGGGTGAAACAAATCTTGATTTCAGATTGATCAAAGGATAATATATACACAGAATACAAATTTTGCAATACATGGCTGTTTTTTGTGTGTGCGGTTTTGAGGAGTTTAGCTTTTTATTCAGCAGCACTCCAAATTGCCCTAGGAGAGCCCCCCCCCCAAGGCTATACATTGCTTTTTTAAATAAATTTTCTTATTTTTAAGAATATCCCAGTGTTGCTGGTTCTTGTTGGACTATCTCGCACTAGCGCTCTCTCTCTATCGCTCTAGCGCTCTCTCTCTATCGCTCTAGCGCGCTCTCTCTATCGCTCTAGCGCTCTCCCTCTATATATAGATACATATAAACAGATTATTTTTGTAGAAAAAGGAGATTTTGTGTGTACTCACCGTTAAATCTCTTTCTCTTCAGTCGCTTGGGGGATACAGGAGACAGTGGGTATAGCTAATGCCACTAGGAGGCAGGACACAACAGAATAAGAAATGTGACTCCTCCTCCGCTGGCTATACCCTCAGCAGTAGGCGGAGCCGGAATCAGTTTGTACCAAAGTAGTACTAAGTAGAGAATAACAACTGACAACTTGTAACTTGAACATATTGACAACAGGCAGTAACATGTCTGACGGACAGAGAAGGGCCTCCATCCGGGAAGGGAAGTCCTGTGTCCCCCAAGCGACTGAAGAGAAAGAGATTTAACGATGAGTACACACAAAATCTCCTTTTCTCCTTGTCAGCTTGGGGGACACAGGAGACAGTGGGGACGTACCAAAGCTGTCCCCTATCCTCAGGGCGGGAAGGATAGGCCCTATGAGGAAGTAGCCACTGCGGCTTGGAAAACTCTCCTGCCGAAGCGTGCGTCAGATGCCGCAAAAGTATCAAAGTGATAAAATTTTGTGAAAGAGTGGATGGAAGACCACGTGGCCGCTTTGCATAGCTGATCAGCTGATGCCTGGTTTCTGAAGGCCCAAGACGTGCTCATCCCTCTAGTGGAGTGAGCCTTGACCTTGACAGGAGGAACTCGACCCTGTGCCGTGTATGCTCATTGTATGGCTTGCTTGATCCATCTGGAGACAGAAGGTTTGGCCGCTGGTAAACCCCTTCGAGGTCCTGAAGGGAGAACGAACAGTGCATCCGATTGGCGGAAGTCCTGAACTCTGTGTAGGTAGAATTTGAGGGCTCTGACAGGGTCAAGAGTGTGCAGTGCAGCCTCCTTTGGATTGGAGGGTGACGGGCAAAATGTTGGAATGGTGATCTCCTGATTTAAGTGAAAATCGGACACCACCTTCGGTAGGAAGGAGGGTACAGTGCGGAGGACCGCTCTGTCGTGATGAAAAATGAGAAAAGGTGACCTGTGAGTTCTGAAACACGCCTGGCAGAGGCTATTGCTAGGAGAAAAACGGTCTTCCAGGTAAGCCACTGAAGGGGAATAGAAGCCATCGGCTCGAAGGGTGGTTTCTGTAATGCCTTCAACACCAGCGTCAGGTCCCATGGGGGAGCCGGTGGTCGAACTGGGGGAGCCAGGTGAGCCACCCCCTGGAGAAAAGTCTTGACGTCAGGTAGGAATGCGAGTCTCTTTTGAAAAAGGACAGAGAGAGCCGAAATCTGGGACTTTAGAGAACTGAGGGAGAGGCCCAAGGCAAGGCCGTCTTGGAGGAACTCCAGCAGATCTGGGACGGAGAAAACTGCGAAGGTCTTCTTGTGACTATGGCACCAGGCTCGATATGTGGACCATACTCTGTGGTAGGTTTTAGCAGATACTGGTTTTCTGGCTGCCCGCATGGTGCGTATGACTGCATCTGAGAAACCTTTCTTCCTCAGGATTTTGGTCTCAAAAGCCACGCAGTCAAACTGAGATGTGCCGGATTGGGATGCCGGATTGGCCCTTGTAGGAGGAGATCCGGCCGAAGAGGAAGAGTTCGGGGTTCCGCTATGGATAGGTTAAGGAGGTCCGAGTACCATGTGCGTCGAGGCCACCTTGGAGCAATTAGGATTAAGGTTGTGTGCTCCCTCTGTAGCTTTCTGATCGTTCTGGGGATCAGAGGCAGTGGAGGGAAGGCGTAGGCTAGGTTGAAGTTCCAGGGCGCCGTGAGGGCGTCCGCCTCCAGAGCTAGTGGGTCCCGGTAGCGGGCTAGGAAGGTTGGTACCTTTCGATTCTGCCGTGTCGCCATGAGATCGACCTCTGGAGTGCCCCAATGATCGGTTATCTCTAAGAAGATGTCCTCGTTTAACCAACCATTCACCTGGGTCCAGGGACTGACGACTGAGGAAGTCCGCCTCCCAGTTTTGGAGGCCTGGAATGTAAATTGCTGACAGTTGGGCATGGTGATCCTCTGCCCATTGAAGAATGAGGCTGGCTTCGGTCTGGGCTTTTCGGCTTCTTGTGCCGCCCTGATGATTGATGTAGGCCACTGCCGTGGCGTTGTCTGACTGGATCTTTATCGCTTGGCCTGACAGGTCGCGTTGCCAGTGGGTCAGACCCAACCGAATGGCTCTGATTTCCAACAGGTTGATGGGTAGGGTCCTTTCTTCCTGGGACCACCTGCCTTGTGCTGAGCGTCCTTCCAGCACTGCTCCCCATCCGAACAGACTTGCGTCCGTTGTCAGTAGACGTCATTGGGGTTCTCCCAGATGTCTTCCTGTGGACAAGTGTTGAGGGTTTAACCACCAAAGAAGAGACGTCTGAGTTTTGTGTGAGAGACGGATCCCCTGTAGGAGAGATTTCCGTTTCCAGGCAGTAAGTATGCTCCACTGCAACTCCCTGAGGTGATGTTGGGCAAAGGGGACGGCTTCTATGGTTGATACCATGACCCCCAGGACTTTCATGCAGTGTCTGGCTGAGTGAGTTGGTTTGACCAGCAGCGTATTCACTAGGGCCTGAAGTCTCACAATCTTGTCTTGTGGGAGGGAGACTTGTTTGGTCCTGGTGTTGAACTGCATGCCCAGGAAAATCATGGATTGACTGGGAACCAGGGACGATTTCTCCCGGTTGATGCACCATCCGAGCTGTTGAAGCTTGGAGATGGAGATCTGTAGGCAGTGTTGTGCTGCCGAGAAGGAAGGAGCTTTGATCAACAGGTCGTCGAGGTAGGGAGTAATGGATATTCCCTCGTTTCGGATCAGGGCTGTGGCAGCCGCCATGATCTTCGTGAAGACTCAAGGGGCTGAGGTGAGTCCGAAGGGGAGGGCTGTGAATTGGTAGTGTAGGTTTTGGAAGGCAAATCGTAAGTATTTCCGATGGGGAGGGAAAATTGGAACATGCAGGTAGGCATCTTTGATATCGAGGGATGTCAGGAATTGGCCCTCGGTCATGGCTGCTATGATGGACCTGAGGGATTCCATCTTGAATCTTCGAGGTCGGATGAACCTGTTGAGGCCCTTGAGGTCTAGAATGGGTCGTACGGACCCGTCTTTCTTGGGGACGACGAATAGGTTTGAATAGTAACCCTTGAATCTTTCCCCTATGGGAACTGGTGAGATCACTTCTGTTTGAAGGAGGTTCGAAATCACCAGACGAAAAGCCCTTTGCTTGTCTTGTTCCCGAGGGAGTCTTGACATAAAGAACCTTTGAGGGGGCCGTGAGGAAAATTCGAGATGGTAGCCTTGTGACACTACCTCGTGTATCCAAGAATCCTGAGTAATTGAGAGACAGGTATCTGCAAAACGTTGAAGCCTTCCGCCTAGAGGTACCTGGGGAGACAGGGGAGAGACCCCGTCATGCAGAGGATGATTTGTCTGCAGGTCTGGAAGAGGGTTTGCGATTCTGCCAGGAGGATCTGGGCTTGCCCCCGAACCTCCCTCTATTGGAGGGAGTGTGTCGTGGAGGAGATGACCTATTGCCCTTGCTTTGGGAGGGACGAAAGGACCTTCCTCTGCGAAAAGACAAGCGAGGCTTTGGTTGTGGAAGTAGTGTGCTTTTGCCTCCGGTCGCTTGACTGATGATCTTGTCAAGGTCGGGGCCGAATAGAAGCTTTCCTTTGAATGGAAGTGAGGTAAGAGACTTCTTTGAAGAAAGGTCCGCTGTCCACAATTTTAACCAGAGGCACCTGCGTGCCGCAACAGACAGGGCGGAGGTTCTGCCGATGATTTGTGCTGCATCTAGGGAAGCTTCACAGATGTAATCATTTGCCTCCTTTATCTGGGATGCCCATTGCGCTAGCTGGTGGCGTGGGGCTCCCGAAGAAATCCCTTGAAGTAGAGTGTCAGACCAGGACTGAATAGCCCTGCTTACCCAAGCTGTGGCTAGCACTGGTCGGAGGGAAGTACCCGATGCTGAAAATTGGGAGCGAAGTAAGCCTTCTAATTTCTTGTCCATATGATCCTTAAAAGAAGATGCGTCAGGAACTGGTAGAGCTGTATTTTTGGATAGACGTGAGACAGGAGCGTCCACTGATGGTGGAGAGGACCACTTGTCAGTCGAGTCTGATGGAAAGGGGTACAGCTTGAGGAATCTGCGTTTGGCTGGAACCGCCTCTCAGGTTTGTCCCATTCCTGTTGAATAATCTGTTCAAGTTGGGAATGAGCTGGGAAGGTAGGCGAGGATCTACTGTTTCTCTTGAAAAGGGCTTTGGCAGCCTTGGGGTTCTCTTCGGTCTCCTGAAGGTGGAGCGTTTCAATGACAGAAGCTATTAGGGAGTCAACTGCTTCGGAAGAGAATTTTGGAGATTCGTCCTCTGGTTGATCTGAGGTGTGAGACAGCTCACCGTCAGAAAGGGAGAAATCCCCGTCAGGTTCTGGTGGAGGTGAGGAGAAACCTGGGGAATTGCTGCCGCTTTCCTCGTCTGAGGGAGAAGGGGCTCTGCGCTTTGGGACCCTTTGTTTAGGATTGTCCAAGCGGGAAAGGAGCTTGTCCAGGGAAAGGGCCAATTTCGGAATCCCCGTGGCAAGATGGGAGGCCCAATCTGGGATGGCCTGTGGCCCTGAGGCTGCGGCCTCTGACTGGTTTGGAGGGGAGGCCCTTTGGGAAGCCTGGTCCACCTGGGGGGAAGCAGGACTTGGGGAATCAGAAACCTGTGCGGCAGGTTTACATTTAGTACAGAAGGGCTCCTTATGTCCCCCTGGCAGCTTTTTGCGGCATTTGGCGCAGGCCAGATATCTTACAGAGGCAGTGGATCCCCTGGAAAAAATGCCCTCGCTGGCACCCTCAGACATGTTGCCCCCTAAGTCAAAGTATAATGTAATACTTGCTGTGGATGCCCCTGCTGTTGGATAGCCAGGGAGAGAGCCAGAGGGTGGCGCTGGTGGCAGGTACGCAGTGAGGGAGAGCCCACTGAAGCCTGTGTCCCCCGTGTAGCAGGAAGGTCTGGGAGAGAATGCGCTCCGAAGCGCTTGTCTCGCAGTGCGGGGAGTGAAGGACCGGAAGTGACGTCACGGCCCGTGAAGCGCGTGCGCGAAAAGGCGCAAGAAAAAGTGCGCGAAACGGAGGGGAGTGAGGGAGGCGCTGCTGAGAAACAAGCGCTGCCTCAATGCGCACAATGCCTGCCTGAAAGTAGTGGCCGGCGTGTTAAGTGTCAGACACGCTCTGCCGAATGGAGGGGAGTGTGGCTGAGGGAGGAAGAGGGCTAATCAGGGGCTGTGTGGGTAGAAGCGCCCTGTGTAGCCAGTGCCCTATATTCTTGGGGAGTCACCAGAGCCAGGTACAGCATAAGCCTGTGTGGGGGCTGCTGATGGCAGATGGGACACTCGAAGGGGTGGAGAGGGGGGGGGGAGTACTTACCTACCCCAGGGCACAGATCTCTTCCTTGTCTCCTGGCCAGCCGACAGTCCTTCTGCAGGAAGAAGAAGTCGATTAGGCTGGATGGTCAGGGCTGCAGTTAGCCTTAGTGACGCCAGGGACAGAATCCACGTTGGGAGAAGTCAGAAGGACACACAGCTCAGTGCAGGTGACTTAGACTCTCCAGTGTAGAAGTGTTGTATAGATAGATAAGAGAGAGATAGTCCTAACCTCCTTAGGACACAACAAAAACTGATTCCGGCTCCGCCTACTGCTGAGGGTATAGCCAGCGGAGGAGGAGTCAAATTTCTTATTCTGTTGTGTCCTGCCTCCTAGTGGCATTAGCTATACCCACTGTCTCCTGTGTCCCCCAAGCCGACAAGGAGAAAACACATTTTTGTACAAAGTAACATAAAAAAAGTACTATGCCAAGTTTGCATTAGGGCAGCTCAAACTCATCTGTTAAACAGGAATACAAGGCATACAGCCATTTTTTATGGGGAAATAAATCATATTATTGAAGCTATAAACAGGAAAAATTCTCCGAAAACAGGTAATGCTCAATGAATGCCTTTTTCCACAATGGATCAGACCGAGATCAGCTCACTTCCCTGAAAACATGTTAGATCCACTCGGACACATGACTATTAAAAATGGCCCCGAGTCCTCCTGAAGCAAGTGAATTTCATCTCCATGTTTACTTACCTAAATGACCTATTGTGTTACGATTCACCTATGGTTTATCAACATTATCCTGTATATGGATTTCTATGAATGTTCACTGGTATTGTTCATTTATCCTCATTAAATAATACAATTTTTTTAAAAAAAAACAGATAACTTATTAGTACCCCGTTTTCTTGGGTTAACTATTTCTATCCCTTCAATACTAATGTGCCCTTATGTGTTCTCTAGGTGTCAGCTGTTTGGTACCTTGAACCTAAGGATGCTCCCAGACTGCGTGCAAAGATACTAACCTGCTGCTTTCCCACTCGTTCTTTATCCAGCTCAGCTTCTGCTTTGTCTGTCCGTTCCTCAGCCGTGTTGCTTCCCTGCGTGCTCCTCTCCTCTCCGAGGACATCGCTAACAATTTTACTCATTGCTGGGCTCGTCCCATACTCCTATGGGGTAGCACATGGGTAATTATAATAGTATAAAGATTCAAAATAATAATTGTAATATACAGTACAAATAGGTTTCAAGCTATAAACGTATGCAGAATGATTAAAATAAGTGCATTTATGCTGTAATTTCTACTGTGAAATGCCCTGATCATGGCATGAAAAATTAGTTCCATGAAATAAACAAAGGCTCTTGGGGGTTCTTTCGGCAGGTCAGGTGCCTGGAGCACAGGCTCAACAAGTTTGGCTGACATCACAAATGTACAGGTATGGGACTCGTTAACCAGAATGCTCAGGACCTGGGGGTTTCTGGATAACAGATCTTTCCAAAATTTGGAGCTGTATACCTTAAGTCTACTAGAAAATCATTTAAACATTAAATAACCCCAATAGGCTGGTTTTGCTTCCAATAAGGATTAATTATATTTCAGTTGGGATCAAGTACAAGCTACTGTTTTATTATTACAGAGAAAAAGGAAAACAGTTTTAAAAAATTTGGAGTCTATGGGAAACGGCCTTTCCGTAATTCAGAGCTTTCTGGATAACAGAGTCTCCGGATAACAGATCCCATACCTGTATATTTCTTAGGACCTACATTTCTAGGATTAAATACGTTATGCACAGTTAGTGCCTGGATGGAAGACATAAGGGCACATTTACATAGCCATTTTACATAGCCTGATTTTAAGTTTTCCTTCTTTTTACATTGTTTTGTGGTCCCACCTATATATAGTGCATAATACATTTCCCTGATTTTACACCATTTTTTCTGGTCCCCTGAAAAACGTAAAATAGGGGTTCTACTGTATTTATGTATTAAAAACACTTGAATATCTATAACTCAAACAATTTTTACAGACTCTAAAAATTCAAAACTAATTAGACTAAACTCAATTCGAGTTTCTTCTCCCAAAAAAAAAACTTGAAAGTCAGGAAGGCTACTAACGTCCAAATTGATGCCTGGACCTCTCCCATTGACTTATACGTGAACTCGGCATGTTGTAGGTGGGAAATATTTGAATTTCAGTTCTTAAAGGGCCAGAGTATGATCAATCTCGAAATTTGAATTAAAACTCAAATCGAGTTTGGATAATTCACAATTCGAATTTGAGTTTTGACCAAAAAAAAAGTGAAAATTTTAATTTTCACTTCCACCCTTAATAAATCTGCCCTTAGTGTATTTAAAAGAGTAAAATAAATAATAATGTGTGTTGCAGTGGAGTATAAAGCCACTATAAAACCCTGCCAAGAGGTATATAGGGAGAGAAGAATAGAATATGTGTTGGAGTATATCTAGGATGATCTGTACAACAACTTCCAGCCATAATTAATAATAAAACAGATATATTCTCTATGCAACACATCCATAGTATTAGATTTTGCATTCTGTAGCCAAGAATTGGGTAAAAGGGGATTTGGAGATTGACTGACTCGTACCTTCCTTTGTTTGTGCCTTGCTCGTTTTGCTGCACGAGAGCTGCTTACAGGCTTGGACTCCGAGCTGTTTATAAACTGGACTAAATCGTCTACTTTTCGATGATCAACGACGCCCCCTGTTTCCCTTTCCGGCAATTGGTCCATTTTCTTGGGCTGCTCCTCTTTCCTCTTGGTCAACCTTAAACGTAGTTTTTCCCTCATTTCTGCGTAATTCCTACTGGTGGGTGCTGATGGGGGCTAAAAGTATATAAAAAGGAAAGATTATTGATTAAAGGAAAGTGAAGGTTTTTATCATTATACCATGTGAGGATATTTCATTGGCATTTGTGGTTTCAGAAAGCTGCTTCCCTCCCTTATTGTAACATTTGTCTCCTTAAAGTTGCAATAAGTAGCCGAGTACTCTTTAAAGGGATTCTGTCATGATTTTTATGATGTAGTTTTTATTTCTAAATTACACTGCAAATAATTCACTGTAGAATACAACATTTCATTCCTGAACCAAGAAGTGTATTTTTTTTATAGTTGTCATTTTGGTGTGTAGGTGCATCTCAGGTCATTTGCTTTCAGAGAGTCAGCACTTTAGGATGGAACTGCTTTCTGACAGGCTGTTGTTTTGCCTACTCAATGTAACTGAATGTGTCTCAGTGGGACCTGGATTTTAGCACAAGTCACATGACTTGGGGCAGCTGGGAAACTGACAATATGTCTAGCCCCATGTCAGATTTCAAAATTAAATATAAAAAAATCCGTTTGCTCTTTTGTGAAATGGATTTCAGTGCAGAATTCTGCAAGAGCAGCACTATTAACTGATGTGTTTTTTTTTTATAAAAAAAAAACAAAAAAAAAACATGTTTTCCCATGGCATTATCCCTTTAAGCTGTGCTCATTTTAATCAGAAAAACCTTCCTAAAAGAAAGCCTACATCCTTACCCCTCCATGTCCAAAAAACTCGCAGTAACAGCAGTCACAGTATTTTCCTTCTTTCTGATTGGTGGATGTGGATGTACTGGAGCTGTGTTCTGAGCAGCTGTCTTCATCCTGACTCTCCTCCCCATCATACTGCTGGTGGTCATAGCCACCGTTGTTCTCACACCGATGACCTTCACAGTCGGGGTCACTGAAATAGGCAGATGTTTTCAACAAGTGTATTCCTCGTCCAAACAGGCCAGATTTGGGTATGAGTTAAAATACATCCATTCACAAAACTCTTGCACTACTAGTGGCACACTTAGGATAAAGAGTCTAAAAGCAAACATATGGCCAGATCACTCAATAGTTTTAAGTTATTAAAACCTACAAGCCAATACTCCTTGGTGAATAAAAAAAACAAAAAAAAAAAAAACAACTTACAGGTATGGGATTCATTATCCGGAAACCTGTTATCCAGAAAGCTCTAAATTACAGAATGGCCGTCTCCCATAGACTCCATTTTATCCAAATAATCCAAAAATTTTAAAATGATTTTCTTTTTCTCTGTAATAATAAAACAGTAGCTTGTAGTTGATCCCAACTGAGATATAATTAATCCTTATTGGTAGCAAAACCAGCCTATTGGATTTATTTAATGTTTAACTGAATTTCTAGTAGACAAAGTATGAAGATCCAAATTACCGAAAGATCAGTTATCAAAACCCCAGGTCTCCAGCATTCTGGATAACAGGTCCCATACCTGTATATGAATAAAGGAGAAACCAAATTACCTTAATTAACTGAATTTAACTAATGGTGCAGACAATGGCACCTTAAATGGGTTGTTCACCTTTGAGTTAACTTTAAGTTTGGTGTAGGGAGTGATATTCTGAGACTGTTTGCAATAGTTTTTTATTTTTTTATTATGGGGCAGATTTAACAAAATCCGAGTTTGAGGCTGAAAATCTTGAATTTTTAATAAACTGGGAAAATAAATAACACTGTCAGAGAACATCCCATGTACTTCTATACAACCTCGCCAAACTTTTCTGGTGACTTTTCGTGATTTTATTCTTTAATAAATGGTGACTATTCAAGATTCAAGACAAGAGTATATTTCTATTCGTGTTTTTACCTGGATCGTGAAAAAAAACCAACTTGATTTTTCATCAATCACTTCCTAAATATGTTTTTTAATTAATTTAAGTTAATTAGCCTTATATTCAGCAGCTCATTTGCAATTTTAGCATCTGTATTGAAAGTGAAGAGTTATAAGCAAACACAGTAGTATGTAGTACAGGGTTCCATTTACCTGCACACGCTTGGAGGAGCGCTGAGATTGCCGTCTGTGGTAGATGTGGGAGGGGCAACTGTGGACGGGCAAAACCCTAAATGTGGATCCACAAACCCTGGAGCGGTTGCAGCTGTTTTGGGAAAAGACGGAGGCGCAATACTTTGCATGTGGGAAGAGGGTGCTGATGAGTGTGTACCCGGAGAGATGGAGGGAAGAGTGGCCATACTAGTCGGACTGTTTCTTGGTGCAACTGGTGTAGAAGGATGCCTGTGGTCTTCTTTAATATTGTGAAAAACTTCTCCTGAAATACAAACACACAATATATTTGAACTAGATGTTAGGACTCTTGAATACATCCCCCTTGCTAACAAGTTCCATAATTATGATGCTTAAATAAGGTGGGAATAAACATCCCTACATGTCTCCCTATCCAGTGCCTCCAGCAGGTCAGAAGCTAACACTTACCTATGGAGGAAGGCCTCTTGGATGACACTTTAAACTGGTTGCTGCTGGACTGAACAGTGGTAGCAGTGCAAGAAACGGACGAGGTTGCGGATGAGGTTGCCATCACAACCTTATTTGATTCTATAAAGGCATCCTGGAAATTATAAAGACATTTCTTCTTGGCAGAGTTTTTTTTCTCCTTAATATCTGGTACTGGCGCTGTGTCATTACTTGACGTCATAGGAAGTGCTTCAGGTCGGATTTCGGGGAGTGCTGGGCCTAATATTTCCCCTCCTAGATGTAGAAATAACACAGGTTACAGGAGTTGCAGGTGACTGTGCTTTAGGTAAAGGTTGATTCATTAGTTTCTCCAATAGAAACGTCTGTAGCAGAACCTGGCTGTCTTTACCTGCCAGAGGATCGGGTAAAAATGTAGCCGGGTTCCAGTTCTTTTCATTCATCATTTCTGACCCCCAGAGACTTATGAACTTCGACCTGTTCCACTCGGGAGAATTCCCAAAACAGCTTGGATATATGTGGTCTTGTAGCGATGCATTAAATACCTGATGTTTGTTTGTATGGTTTGGTACCGTGGTAGGCGGTAAAGCCTGAAATAAAAGCAAATTATTGACTTTTTGCACTTTGGGTACTAGCTGGCAAAAGCTGCAGGTCTAGGCTAAGTGCAGTCGTTCCCACTAGACTGGGACTGTAGACTCGGATACACTCCCGTAAGGATAAATAAATCAAGGTCCCAAAGGAGTAAT
Source organism: Xenopus laevis (assembly GCF_017654675.1). Taxonomy (NCBI): domain Eukaryota; kingdom Metazoa; phylum Chordata; class Amphibia; order Anura; family Pipidae; genus Xenopus; species Xenopus laevis. The sequence goes on along the minus strand of NC_054371.1, from coordinate 22,749,056 downwards.
AACTCACCACATAGAGGAAGAGGCCCAGGTGCACCGCCCTGAACCTTCAGCAAGGGGAGCGAATCAAACCAGGATATTTGTAGAGCAGGCATTTAAAACAAAGGCATTCTTGCAAAAGCAAGTTGAAAAAGTTTATGTCCAAATATACAGCCTTACGCGTTTCATGTTACAAACACCTATGCGTTTGTAGTGTTTGTAACGCGAAACGCGTAGGGCTGTATATTTGGAAATAAACTTTTACAACTTGCATTTATTCATTTGTAACGCAAAAACGAGTAAGGTTGTATATTTGGACATTTTTTTTCAACTTGCTTTTATTCGCCTGGTGGAAGAATGCCTTTATTTAGAGTGTCTGCTCTACAAATTTCCTGGTCTGATACACTCTCCCCCCCCCCCCCCAAAAAAAGTAACCCATACATGTGAAATATATCTTTGTTTTATATTTACATCTGATGTATGGAAGTCCATCTGTATATAATGATATGCTGCCTATAGCTGTTTAAAGGAGAAGGAAAGCTACGGAGGCATATTATTGCCAATAGATTAGCTGCAATAGTGCAAGCTAGAATGCTATATTTATTCTGTAGAATGTTTTACCATACCTGAGTAAATAGCTCTAGAAACTCTCTGTTTGTTTAGGATAGGAGCTGCAGTATTAACATGGTGTGACATCACTTCCTGCCTGAGTATCTCCCTGCTCTGGGCTCAGATTACAGTAGAGAAGGGAGGGGGAGGGGGAAGAGGAGCAAACTGAGCATGCTCTTGCCCAGGGCAATGAGGTTTAAGATGAAGGCAGGAAGTCTGATACAGAAGCCCATGTCTACACAATAGAAGGAAAGAAATGCAGTGTTTCTTTTGACAGGGGACTCAGAGCAGCGTTACTTTTGGGGTTTACTGGTATATTTAGATGGACCTTTCTGATAAGGCTTACTTACTTTTAACCTTTCCTTCTCCTTTAAGGGGAACTTTACCTTTAAATAATTTTTTCTTTGTATATAGCAACTAATTGGTTGTAATTTTTCTGTTTTTAATTACTGTTTATGGAATTTTTATTTTAGTCTGTAAAAATCCAGTGGGGTTGAATACTACTGCTATATAATCCTTATGCTAAACTGCCAAAAAATTTTAGTCAGGCCCTGGATCGATTCCCTAAAGAGTAATAAAAGACTAGACTAAAGGCCCCCATACACGGGCCGATAAAAGCTGCTGCCAGACCGAGTCGTCAGCTTATTGGGCAGGTTAAAAATTACAGTCAGATTGCGAACACATCTGTGCGTGTATGTGGTCCCACGAACCTACCGCCCATATCAGATCCATTATGATCAGATTGTTGGGCCCTAGGGCTCACGATCGGATCAGCCAGCTATCGCCCACTTCAATGTGGGCATATTGGGGAGAGATCCGCTCGTTTGGCAACATCGCCAAATGAGCGGATCTCTACGCCTATGGAAAGTAGGGCTTAGCTCTGTTAGGTGTTCATAGTCCTTCCCCAGAAGCCATGGTTCTTGTGTTCCCTCAGGAGTTGGAAAATGAACGACCAGTTATATAAGTATTGCTCACACAGAACGGTATGCATTATAATCATGTATAAAGAAGATTTCTGGCAATAAGAAAAACTTGCAAAGGCAGGGGAAATAAAAGCTCATTAGCAGAGCTCGTCAGGAAGTGAGCAGCTTGTTCTGGATTTAATGAAAGCTGTATGTGTAAGGAAGCATGGACCTGCTTGAGACGTTTTTGCAGAAGGTTGAACCAGATGGCTTGTGTCTTTATACAACCTTTGCATGAGACTGTGGAAGGGGGCCAGATGAGAGATGTTCAGAAGGCAGTGAATAATTAAAAAACTGCCAGACTGCATTCAAGGTATAACCTAAACACTCATAAGTGTGCATATAAGTTAATATTAGATTGAATGTTAAAATGAAGTCATATTTGATGCACGGCTTTAGCGAACGGCAGCTTCTCATTGCTAATGGCAGTTCTACAACAGAGTCAATGGAAACAGAGACTATATTTAGAACTGAGAGGGAGGCCTCATGCTGCTCAGCAAAGTGACGAGTGACACCAGCTTTAACGTGCCAGAAACGAACCGCATGACTTTCCTTCTCAGCCTAAAAATCAACAAAATAATATGCATGTGTAACGGAGTCAATGGAAGCAACGGAAGGTCAATAAACAATGGTAGAGCAACCTGCTAAGCTGATGGAGAGCATTTAGGTAATCATGTCAAAACATTTCGTATTTTGGAACCAACCAATGCTTAGTGATATCGATGCTTTTATGGATTCAGCACAAGCCTACAATAAATATATTGTCTGAAAACACAGGAGCAGGGACTTGTCTGCCAAGAGATGAATAAAATATGAAAAGCCATCTCACTTAGCAACGTGTGACTATTTTTGCTCATCTGATTTCTTTTTACAGTCTCTAGTTGGGAATTCATTTTTCTCCAATGGTTTGAGGATGTAAAGCCCATGAGTATAGTTATGACTATGCAGATGCATTCTGCTCTGAACCATGTTATACGTTTAGATGACTGTTCATGAATTAAAGGAGATCTAAACCCTAATTATGAATACGGCTAAAAATGCCATATTTTTTTATAATCTATATTTTTATATAATAACCCTATTGCACCAGCCTAAAGTTTAAACTTCTCAATAGCGGCAATGATCCAGGACTTCAAACTTGTCACAGGGGGTCACCATCTTGGAAAGTGTCTGTGACACTCACATGCTCAGTGGGCTCTGATTGGCTGTTGAGAAGCTAAGCTTAGGGGTCGTCACTAATTATCCAGCAGAAAATGAGGTTGGTCTGTAATATAAGCTGATGCTACAGGTTTGCTGATTAGTAAATTCTGATGCTAATTGCACTGGTTTCTGTGCTGCCATGTAGTAATTATCTGTATTAATTACTAATCAGCCTTATATTCTATGTGTACTGTATATTGTGAGTGGGTCCCTAAGCTCAGTAAAATACAGCAGCACAGAGCATGTGCAGTGAATCAGCAGAAAAGAAGATGGGGAGCTACTGGGGCATCTTTGGAGACACAGATCTTTACTGCTAAAGGGCAGTGGTTGCCTTGGGCTGGTACAGAAGCACAAAACATAATGTACAACATTTCTAGCTACTTACAACATTTCTAGCTACTTCTTTGATTAAGCTTTAGTTCTCCTTTAAGGGACTTACCTTATTGTGTGCAAATGGAGACGCTGCGTATAGTGTTGGATGAATAAGGGGACGGGGAAGGTGTGGGATTGAATGCAGGGGTAAATGTCCATGAATATGAGGGTAGAGGTGAAGTGCTGGATGTGCTGGTTTCTCTGGATTCATAAACTGATGGCCGGCAGGAATTCTTCCTGGCACAAGTGCTGATGGGGACAGCCCAGAAGCCTCCTGCTTGCATACGTGGCACTCACATGAATTTGGTACTGGCTCCATCTATAACAAACCATAAACTTAAGACTGCATCATATATACCAATAGAGTAATTAGGTTATTTTTCTTTAAGGCTAATGTTACACTAGACTGCATTGCGCCCTGCATCCACACATGAAAAGGTATGCAGAAAAGGAAAAAAAAAAAAAAAATGAGTAATGATCATAAAGCACCCCGTTACCTGTGGACTGAGGTAAGATGGCGGGGGACTTTCAATTTTTGGGCCTTCTTTTCTTAGCAACCTTTTTCCAATCTGATTTTCTTCTTTCGGAACGTCTGGCTGCTCCCCACAGCTTTCCCCATCTGCCTCCTCATCATCTGCCTCCGAGGAGCTGCTGCTTGTGCTGCTGACTACAGGTGACTATAAGGTAACAGAAGGGGGGTTATGAATATGGGGTCATCCATTTGAGATTTTTGGAAACAATTTGCAAAAAAGGTTGTTTTACCTCATCTTTCAGCGCCATATTCTCCCCCCCACCATTCAGCTCACTGTGTATGCCATTCATGTTGGCTACAATGTCAGCATCATCGTAATTATTTAACGGATAAATATCAGCATACTTTGCTGATAAAGGAGCGCCATCTTCATCATCACTACCACTGGGGGAAAAAACGCATTGTGTAAAAATAAATACGTTAATACGTCAATAAAACGTTATAATGTACATTCAATGCTTTACTGCCTGCCTATGCAGAAACAATATGGGTATGGGACCCGTTACCCGGAAACGCATTATCCAGAAATCTCTGAATTATGGAAAGGCTGTCTCCCATAGACTCCATTTTATACAAATAAACCCAGATTTCTCTAGTGTATGCATGGGGGACACAGGGAACCATGGGGTATAGCTGATGCTATTAGGAGGTAGGACACAACAATAAGGGAAAACTAGCTCCTCCTCTGCTGGCTATACCTCCCAGCAGGCGGAGCCTAATCCAGTTTTTTGTTGTGTCCTCAGGAGGTCAGGACATGTCCTATTTTTCTCTTCAGGATATTCTTATATTTTTTATGACACAAGGAGTTATGCCAGTTGCCTACACTGTGTACGATGCCTTTGCATATTGTCTCCCACCGTGGGAAGTGTGCCTGGGGTACTTAGGCTTCACAGCTATGACCACCTAGTTCTTATCACCCTCTCTCATTGTGCACAGGAGGAGTGGACTAGCCAGGACACGGAAGGCGCTTGGACCCTGGGAGGGGGTAAGTATATCTGCTTCCCCTAGTCCTCTGCTCCATCGCGCAGCTCAGAGCCTTGCCCCCACCTTCTGAGAGGGATTAGAAAAAAACCCCAAGGAAGCAGCACTTACATACATTGGATTCAGTACATGCCCTAAAATTCTATATACAAAGAGTCCATGAGGTATGAAAGACTGACTCTCTTTTTGTGTTAGGCTCAGGTCCACAAAAAGGGATCTCCAGTCACAAAGGCTTCTATATCCAAATGGATCAAGCAGACGATACAAAGGGCTTATGTAGCACAAGGAATGACAGCCCCTGATAAAATTAAGGCTCACTGCACAAGGGGGATGAGTACGACCTGGGCATTCCGGAATCAAGCTTCAGCAGAACAACTGTGCGAAGCAGCTACGTGGACCTCGCTCCACTTCTTTGAAAAATTCTATCATTTTGACTCATTTGCGGCACATGACACGTGATTGGGCAGAAAGGTGCTTCAGGACCCAGTTGAAAAATCCAGCTAGGGCCTCTCCCGCCCTATTACTGGGGGACAGCTTTGGTACGTCCCCATCGTTCCCTGTGTCCCCCAAGCACACACTAGAGAAAAGGAGATTTTGTGTACTCACTGTAAAATCTCTTTCTCTCTGGTGGCTTGGGGGACACAGGGCTTCCCTTCCTGTATGGAGGCCTCTTCTGTTTTTTCTCAGTTACATGCAGTATGTGATAAGTTTCAAGTTAATTGTTAAAAGTTGAGAAACTAAAACCTCCTTTGTTCCTTCTTTGGGACAAACTGGATTAGGCTCCAACTACTGGGGGGTATAGCCAGCGGAGGAGGTACTAGTTTTCAGTTATTGTTGTGTCCTACCTCCTAATGGCATCAGCTATACCCCATGGTCCCCTATGTCCCCCAAGCCACCAGAGAGAAAGACATTTTACAAAGTACACAAAATCTCCTTTTTTAAAATTGATTTGTTTCTTCTCTGTAATAATAAAACAGTACCTTGTACTTGATCCAAAATAAGATATAATTAATCCTCATTGGAAGCAAAAACAGCCTATTGGGTTTATTTAACGTTTACATGTTTTTCTAGTTGATTTAAGGTATGAAAATCCAAATTACAGAAATATCCATTATCTGGAAAACCCTAGGTCCTGAGCATTCTGGATAACAGGTCCCAAACCTGTATTATTTGGAGTAATGAGGCATACAGCCTTAAACCTAATTATTTGGCTTAGTCAAAGCCTAAGGTACTCGCTATGTTGATTTTATTGTTTTATTACATTATTAGGCACCATTGATAGACACCATGAAGATTTGGCAGCAAACCTTAACAGCAGCTTTATTTGGTGCCAATAATTCATGGTGCTAAATAAGTGGGGAAGATACTCATTTGTGTGCACAGTTGGTTCAGGAATCTCAAACTCCAGAAGCTTTACCAGTGGAGAGAGCAATTGAAAGGGATTCGGTCATGATTTTTATGGTGTCATTTTTATTTCTTAATTACACTGCTTACACTGCAAATAATTCACCCTACAATATAAAATTTCATTCCTGAACTAACAAGTGTATTTTTTTTAACTGTAATATTGGTGTGTCGGCAGCCATCTCAGGTCCCGAGCATTAACATACCTTTACATCTACAATTGCCCACCCACCACCTTACATTCCTGGTGTTGGTTTGCAGGAAACTGTTCCTCAAGGACATCTATAGAGGCACCTATTTAAAAGCCTTATGGGAAGAGACAGGCACCAACACTGGAACATGGAAAGTGGGAATGGGAACTTTAATGGGGCACTGCAGTAGCCATACACATTACTGCAAACATATATCAGCAAGATAGCTCTGCAGCTTTACTTTCCCTTTGAAAAGCACACTGCGAATAAGAAACTCAAAGAAACCCCACTTACAATGTAGGTGCAGAACCACTGTCTGCAAGGATGAGCCTGGGATGCTGCTGGATGGTGATGGGGGAACTGGAGTCTGACCCAGAACTGGCTGAAGACATACTTGGAGGGTGTATTTGTGACAGATAGTCAGGCGCGGACTCCACCTGTAGTGGTAACTGATTTAAGTGTATATCGTCTGTGAGCGGTGTGTCCATGATACCACAGGTAAGGATGTGTGACAGACTGCAGTCATCGCAAGTACATCTGTAAGTAAGCACAAAGAGGAAAGAACTTCCATGTTCAGAGGTACAATGAATTTCACATTTTTACAGCATTGATGATTTCATTCCAGTTTAAAGGAGAAGGAAAGTCTTCTTTCAGCTTCTTCTTTCTTCAGATTTCCCGGCAGTAGAATGAAATAGTCAACTTTTTAGTTAAAGTTTGGCTTTTCGCTCTGCTGCACAGGCAAAGCCGCTAGAAGAAAGAAGAAGCCGGAAGAGGATCGCTTCATGGTGCTCACTGGTATAAACTATGGCCGGTGCAGTTTTCTGCTGATAGGAGCACCGGCCCGGGGTTTCTGGTAAGTAAATACATTCACTTTGGGTACCTAGCATTTGGCACCCCCAAGTGGAAGAAAACTTTACTTCACCTTTAACAACATCGTAGAACAAAGGGGCACTGTTCCAAAATAATTTTTTAAGGAATTGTTCAGACTGTGCAAAATAAAAAATGTTTTTAAAATAGTTAGCCAAAAATATAATGTAGAAAAGAATATATGGTGTTGGGGAGCACCAACCATCAAATACAGTATATGGTGTGCAAAGCCAAATAACAGTTATATGCACAAAAAGGAGAGAAATAGAAAGAGCTGGCCCTCACAGTTGCACCTTCCCATATATAACCTCCGAAGTAGTTGGAAGCATTGAAATTAAAACATAACTTTTAATCTGTATTTAAAATAGATGTCCATACAAAAATAATATATAAAGGTTAAAAGAACAGCGAGAAACAGGACGTTGATTGACCAGTAATGGAGGGTTATCACGGACAGTGCTGAGCAGCTATTTAACCCAACAATAGGTTAATCTCAATGGATGTTGGGTATGGATTGTGAACCTAATCAGCAAACGGCTAACTTGCCTTGCTGATAAATGTCTATTTTATCGCTAATAAATTCTAGTACACGGTTCATTCAGCCAGTTCCAACCCCTTCACCCTCATGTTTCACCACCCGCAGTAGCGTACCCTACAGTGATAATGCCGTTTTGCTTCGGTGCTTGATTTCTATAGAGAGCTGAAGTTCTGGCCCACGGATCCATTCACCACATCCAACCCCTTCACCCTCGTAGTACACCCTCCCGATCCGTTTTACAATAAAGGTCCCTATCAGACGTCCTGCCTAGCTGAAGCTAAAAGATGCGCCTGACGCGCGTTTCACCCGCCAAATGCGGGCTTTGTCAAAGGCGATTGCGAGACCGGCGGTGCACTCCTAGAAGTAGCTGCGGATCAACCGGTACAAATTCGAACCGGCCAATCATCACGCAAGACGTCACGATGGAGATCAGGCAACCAATACCGTCTCCTCTCTGCTGCCCTGTGTAAGGCTGCTCTAAAGGGGATTTCCTATGGAGCGATACTTACGTAACCATTTTGGTCATTGAAACAATGTTGCCAGGGTGACGTATAGCTACCAATGTATCCAACCTGTGATATACTGATGTAACTCAATTTGCAATAAAACTTTTTAACCCATATTGTTAAATTGCAATGGGCTCAGAGTGTAATCTATACAGCAGGTGTTAACCATTTCATGGCAATAAAGGTAACAATCCTGCTCCCAAGGGATTGCAGAATAAGTACTATTTTCTAATCATGGCAAGTAAGCCTATACCTGAGCATAACAATTTGAGCCAGAAGGACTTTATATAATGTTTATATGAACGTGTTCATTGTAATGCTTGCATTTAAGCCAGAGGGACTCAACGCGTTCATTAGAAAGATCCACTCACTTTCTTTAGATAACAGAGCTGTTTCAAGGTCCCCCCCTCCGATGCCCAGAGACACTTTAAATAGCCCCATTGCTTTAAGGCCCATGCTGGAGTGATCATGGTTTTCAAAAAAATGTCGGCTGACAGGTGGTAATTTTTTGTTGGCTTTGAGAAGGTCTAATGCATTCTCAATACTATGAACATGCTCCATAAGTCTCTTCTTGAACGCTCTATTGGTTTTGCCAATGTATATTTTATTACAGGGGCAGGTTAACATGTAAATAATGTTATCTGTATTACACGTAAAATTATGTGTGATTCGGTGCTTCTTGCCAAACCTATCCACAACATGGCTACGGTTGTGCATGTATTTACATGCCCTGCATTTACCACATGCCACTGTGCCATGTATTGTAGTTTGTTGCTGTTTGCTGAAATGGCTTCTAACCAAACGATCTCTTAAATTAGGTGCCCGTCGACAGCAAGTCAGTGGCCGAGGGCCCATCATAGTAGACAGAACTGGGTCCGTATGTAATATATGCCAATGTTTTCTCAATACCGAGTCAATGGCTGGCCATTGCTTACAATAGGTCCCTATGAATCTAACGGGCTGTTCAGCACCGCCGGTCTCGCAATCGCCTTTGACAAAGCCCGCATTTGGCGGGTGAAACGCGCGTCAGGCGCATCTTTTAGCTTCAGCTAGGCAGGACGTCTGATAGGGACCTTTATTGTAAAACGGATCGGGAGGGTGTACTACGAGGGTGAAGGGGTTGGATGTGGTGAATGGATCCGTGGGCCAGAACTTCAGCTCTCTATAGAAATCAAGCACCGAAGCAAAACGGCATTATCACTGTAGGGTACGCTACTGCGGGTGGTGAAACATGAGGGTGAAGGGGTTGGAACTGGCTGAATGAACCGTGTACTAGAATTTATTAGCGATAAAATAGACATTTATCAGCAAGGCAAGTTAGCCGTTTGCTGATTAGGTTCACAATCCATACCCAACATCCATTGAGATTAACCTATTGTTGGGTTAAATAGCTGCTCAGCACTGTCCGTGATAACCCTCCATTACTGGTCAATCAACGTCCTGTTTCTCGCTGTTCTTTTAACCTTTATATATTATTTTTGTATGGACATCTATTTTAAATACAGATTAAAAGTTATGTTTTAATTTCAATGCTTCCAACTACTTCGGAGGTTATATATGGGAAGGTGCAACTGTGAGGGCCAGCTCTTTCTATTTCTCTCCTTTTTGTAAAAATATAATGTATAAAGGCTGGAGTGACTGGATGTCTAACATAATAGCCAGAACACTACTTCCTGCTTTACACTAATTGGTTACCAACCAGTAAACAATTAGTGACTGGGGGGGGGACATGGATCACATGTGAATCTGAGCTGGATGCTAAGGATCAATTGCAAACTCACTTTACAGTTATGTCACTGACTAACTCAGAGTTAGAGAACTGAAAAGCAGGAAGTCGTGTTCTGTTCTGTTACACATCCAGTCACTCCAGTCTTAATACATTACATTTTTGGCTAACTATATAAGAATTTTTTTTTATTCTGCAGTCTATTTACCCAGTTTTTATTTTTCCACTGAAGTGTTCCTTTAAAAGAACAATCCTATATATAGTACAAGCTGGCTGACAGCAGATACACAGAAGCTCAGTCTTTTTTTTTGCCCAGGCTCTACTTTTGAGCTTCTGTATTTGATCAGGGCCACCCTTAGCTCTAAACAACAATACTGACATATGAAAACACTGGTATGCAGTCATTCAGCCATAGACCAAAGTTGATAAAGAGCAGCAAACAGATGTATATCCAAACTCTTAGCCTAACAGGTTTCAGTATCATACAGACATATCACCTAAACTCAGAGATGAACTTGTAAGAAGCTTTTCATGTGAAACGACAGACTCACCTTCTTCTGTAGTTACAGTTTGGACAGTCTGACATGCACATCCGTGTTGATAGCATGTGCCTCATTTTGTCTGTGAAGTTATTCTCCCCGGTTATTGTTTTCTTGTTATTTAACTAAAAAGAGAAGATACAGTCCCTATAATGGAAGTATGATAACTAACACCAAGAACAAGACAATAGCAGCCACTTCCACATGTTAATAAACTCACATTTAAAGGATTTTGGAAGCTGTAGTACATTATTATGGCAACTCGATCAATGACTTAAACTAGAACAACGAACAAGCAAAATGCCTTCATTCTGGCCAGGCATGCCAATAAAACACATTTTTTCCAAAACGCATCAGTTAATAGTGCTGCTCCAGTAAAATTCGGCACTGAAATCAGTTTCTCAAAAAAGCAAACGTATTTTTTTATATTTAATTTTGAAATCTGAAATGGGGCTAGACATATTGTCAGTTTCCCAAATGCTAGAATCCCTTTAAGCGTGCGAGAGTTGCTGGACCAGTAATTGCTCCATAGTACTAATAAAACAAGGTTGTATAAAGATAAGGAAGCTGAAAAATAAGACTGGTTGCTGGGTGGCCCTGAACTCAGAAAGAAAGGCAAGTAAAAACCGAAGAACCAGTTGCAATAGGTCTCAGAATAATCACTGGCTACACTACATACATCTGTAGTGGCAACAGACTCTATTCAGAATACAGATTTGATCCAAGTTAAGCCACAGCCAATAAGGATGGCTTCCTATTGCCATCTAAATATATTTTTTACAGTGATCACTTTAAGACCTCTAGAGCTGCTGGGGGCAGAGGCTGCCAAGAAATGCACAGTCAACGGAAATGTGTTTAGACACATAAGTGGGTTCTGCCCCTCTGAGGAATGTCTAAATTATTCACAGACACCATCAGCATATCTGGTGTGATTTAACAGCTGAAGCTGCTGCAATTCTCTGCAAAGAAATTTTACCTTAGCCAAGCAGTATGGCGGATCACACTCATCTATATAAAAGCAAATGAGCAGAATTGGAATGTTCTGTGATCACAAAATACTACCTTACACTTTAAAGAAAAATGTTCTAAATTGGAAAGTTCTTTGTAATTCTATATGAATAAATTAGTTATATCAGATAAAACAGCTTAATATACTTGTGTGTCTCTGCGTTTGTATTTTGGGTGCAACTAAACTGGTTAGAGGGATGGAAGACAAATTATGAGGGGAGACTGACACGGTTGGGGTTGTTTTCTCTGGAAAAAAGGCGCTTGTGAGGGGACATGATTAGACTTTACAAGTACATTAGAGGACATTATAGACAAATAGCAGGGGACCTTTTTACCCATAAAGTGGATCACCGTACCAGAGGCCTCCCCTTTAGACTAGAAGAAAAGAACTTTCATTTAAAGCAACGTAGAGGGTTCTTCACAGTCAGGACAGTGAGGTTGTGGAATGCACTGCCGGGTGATGTTGTGATGCTGATTCAGTTAATGACTATAAGAGGGAATTGGATGATTTCTTGGAAAGACATAATATCAAAGGCTATTGTGATACTAAGCTCTATAGTTAGTATAGATATGGGTATATATATAAGGGAGTGGTGTGTGTATGGATGCTGGGTTTTCATTTGGAGGGGTTGAACTTAATGGACTTTGTCTTTGTTCAACCCTATTTAACTATGTAACCAACTATGTAACTATTTATAATTGGGATCCCCACTAAAACATCTAAGTGGCCATAGACGCAGCAATAATATTGTACAAAACTAATTTTCGTATGATATTCGGTGTGTGTATGGTGGGAGAAGAGCCGACTGATATTGCCAGAAGACGTGGATATCTGTTGGCTCCACGATCGCGCCTTTGAAAGCACCTGAACATCGACCAGTTAGTGCTGAATCATCAGATAGAGGTAGAATTCTATTGTTTCTATCTGTATATCTGACCATTCAGCTCTACACGTCTGTATATTGAAACAAACAATCTTTCCTGGAAAGTAATTGTAATGTCTATGGCCACATTTAGATCACCAGACACTTCCACACTACATTACCCTGTGACTTTAGGCAACCGTAGGGCCAAACGCAAAGCAGACAAAGGTAAACTAACCTGTTCTTCTATAAATCGTCTTTGTTTAAAAAACTCCCAGTCTTCTTTTAGCATCCTTTGTTTGGTTTTTAAAGCCATCTGAAATAAAGGGTTAAGAGTTTTTGTTTTTTAAACATGGCATTACATTTTTAATGGAATTATTCCCCCAGCAAAATGCATGGATAAATGCTGGCCCCATGGCCAATGCCAGATATTAGCAGGATAGCTGTTGGCTGCACAGCCAGTTATTCTGGTGAAGTCAACACCTATGAGCTGTCCAGTGATATCATGGCATCCCAGCCCAAACCCGGGGCATGTTTCTTTAATTATAAAGTTAGCCACTAGAGGAGCTAGTTCGGGATTAGGCCTTTTTCAGCAGGATTCGGCCAAATCTTTCTGCCCGTCCGAACCGTATCTGAATCCTAATATGCAAATTAGGGCCAGGGAGGGAAATCACGTGACTTTTTGTCACAAAACAAGAAAGTAAAAAATAATTTCCCCTTCCCACCCCTAATTTGTATATGCAAATTAGGATTCGGTTCGGTATTTCGGCCAAATCTTTCACAAAGTATTCGGGGGTTCGGCTGAATCCAAATTAGTGGATTCGGTGCATCTCTAGATTAGGTGTCATACTGTCTGATCTGCATTTTCAACAAAGGCACGTAATTATTGACACACTAAAGAACTTTTTAGCATTTTCTCTTTAGTATAAAAACACCTTTTCGATATGAACTCCAACAGTTTAAACTGGACCTTAAATGTCTTTCAGATTAAATTGATGAGTGGAAACACTGCAAGGGTAGTTCAAGATATTTTTGGCACAGTAGATATTTTGCTGACGCACTAAAAGATTTTTACTTTACCTCCAAGTTACAATATAGCAGCATTTAAATGGAGGTATGAAGCCATGTTGTCAAGAAGCAAATCAGTTCATACAAGATGCTAATCTAATACAGCAATGTATTCCACTGTACAGGTATAGGATCCCTTATCCGGAAACCCAGAAATTACGGAATGGCCGTCTCCCATAGACTCCATTTTATCCAAATAATCCAAATTTTTAAAAATTATTTCCTTTTTCTAATAATAATAAAACATTAACTTGTACATGATTCTAACTAAGATATAATTAATCCTTATTGGAAGCAAACCCAGCCTATTGGGTTTATTTAATGTTTAAATGAATTTCTAATAGACTTAAGGCATGAAGACCCAAATTACAGAAAGATCTGTTATCTGGAAAACCCCAGGTCCCGAGCATTCTGGATAACCGGTCCCATACCTGTACAAAACCCAATATTAAATCGATACTGGACCTGCCAGAAAGCCTAGAAACAAAACTCCTTTACTCCACCTTCTTACCTGCTCATCCACGTAGTTATCAATTCTTTTCTGACACTCCAGCCATTCTTCGGAAACCTGATTCATTTCCTGTTCCAACTGGTGATACCTTTGAAGCAAGGTACTGTACATATCTTCACTGTAAGAATCATGGGAGGCTGTTCCGAGCCTATGGAAAAGGATAACCAATGCAGCTTCTTAATGCAGCAAACAATATGGACGTTTTAGGATAAATGAGTTATAAAGTGGTTCAGACCATGGAGCAGTTATTACAGATCAGATTTCGGATTATATTTTGCCACCACTCAATTAAAAAAGTAAAAAAAAATTTAACGTAGAAACTAAACCCTAAAAAGGAATATGTAAAATAAAAATGCTGTATTTTATAGAATGACCTTATTACACCAGCCTAAAGTTTCAGCTTGTCAATAGCAGCAATGATCCAGGACTTCAAACTTGTCACAGGGGGTCACCATCTTGGAAAGTGTCTGTGACACTCACATGCTCAGTGGGCTCTGAGCAGCTGTTGAGAAGCTAAGCTTAAGGGTTGTTGCTAATTTACAAGTAGAAAATAAGGTTGGTCTGTAATATAAGCTGATGCTTAAAGGTTGATAATTAAATTCTGATGCGAATTGCAAAGGTTTCTGTACTGACATGTAGTAATTATCTGTTTTAATTACTAATCAGCCTTATATTGTGATTTTCTATGTGTACTGTATATTGTGAGTGGGTCCCTAAGCTCAGTAAGTGACAGCAGCACAGAGCATGTGCAGTGAATCAGCAGAAACGAAGATGGGGAGCTACTGGGGCATCTTTGGAGATACAGATCTTTACTGCTAAAGGGCTGTGGTTGCCTTGAGCTGCTACAGAAGCACAAAACATAACGTACAACAGTGATCCCCAACCAGTATCTCGCAAGCAACATGTTGCTCACCAACCCCTTGGATGATGCTCCCAGTGACCTCAAAGCAGGTGCTTATTTTTGAATTCCAGGTATGTTTTGGTTGTATAAAAACAAATGTCCTGCCAAACTTCCTATAGGCTGCCAGTCCATATAAGGGATACCAAACAGCCAATAACAGCCCTTATTTGACATTCCCATGGACCTTTTTCATGCTTGTGTTGCTCTTCAAATGGCTCAGGAATAAAAAAGGTTGGGGACCACTGATGTACAACATTTCTAGCCTACTGCTTTAGTTAAGCTTTTGTTCTCCTTTAAAGGGCACCAATCATGACCAAAATCATTTACTAAGTAAATACACTATGTGAAAGTTCAAGAAATACGATTTTTAAAACAGTTAGAATTGTTTGTATAATGTAAATGATCACCTCACTATTCCTTCTGCAAGATCTCCCCTATCTCCACTGCAGTTCTAGCTGAGGCAGCCATCTTGGATTTCACTGGCTCCTCCTACCTATATCTTCCCAGCCAACTGTAGCTCTGAAATCTCGCACATGCTCAGTTCAAATTCCTTGTTTGCTTATCAACCCTTCTAAGCTATTTTCAAATCAGCCAAACCTGTGTGTTAGCTGCTGTACAGTAGTGCTGCCACCTGCTGGAAGTTAGCAGGTGGCAGCACTTCTAGTGGATACTTCTAGTGGAGGAGTTTACTAAAACAAGGCATTCTGGGTAGAATACTCAAAGCAGTGTTACAATCTGAGCATGCTCCTGAAATTTGCACATTAGAGTCTCTGTTAGAGTCTCAATATGGCCTCCCTCAGTGAAAGAACCCATTTGACAAAGTAAGGGATTTTTTTAAAACCTGCAGTTTTTTTAAAAAACTACATATGTAGTTTGATTAAACGTGTTTAGCTTGTACTGGTCAGATTGTTAATATGTGTTTGATTTTGGCAGTGAGAGGTGCCCTTTAAAGAAGTGAGGTGTAAAGGATATCCATTCAAATATACAAGAGATGGGAGAATCCAAAATAAAGAATGTCAGAAGGCCCCTGACCAACTATTCTGTTTGACTTCCACAATGCAACAGTGCTACCCCATATATTTGACTTGGCAAGCACCATACTTGCATCATATAGCAATCCCACCAAAAGCTGACCTGGTAATAGCTTTCAGGGAGCATGCACTTTGTTTTCAATTGCACTGGAAGCACCGGCAGGCTGTGTTGCCAACAACACTGCAACAGGGGTGCTTTTCGAGAGTCGGTTGATGCCCTTCAGTTCAGCCAATATTCATGCTACAGCTCTGTAATAAAAACAAAAATTACAACCTACCTTAACTGTGAGACCAGTGCCGGCAGGCTGTTTTGTAGCAGCGGTTCAGAAAATACTAGATTTTCAAATAGGTGCTTATTGTGCAATTCCCACGTCACCTGGAATTTCTTTAAATGTTCATTTTCCTATGTTTAAGAGGAGACAAAGTGGTGTGGAAAGAAGGTCAAAAATCTCTTTTCAAAGTCCATCTCAGTATAGATTTATAAAAACAACTGGAATTTCACCCTCACCAGAGTGACGAGAAAGGTGCCGATTGTGCATGCCGCTTGACAAAGAGCGCTGTATTCTTCAAGGAGCAGCGAGATAAACTGATGGGCCTGTGGGGGGCCCTGGATAGTGGAATTGACCTTAAAACCGATCGACAAATGCTTGAGTAAACGGACTTTCATTTCCAATACGTACTCTCGCGCTTGCTGCTCTAGCCGCTGGTACAGTTGATAAGGGTCTCTTTCACACAACCTAGGCACGGAAAGGTAGAACAGGATAAGATAAAACATTAAAGGGGTTGTCACCTTTAAGTGAACTTTTAGTAAGATGTAGAGGGTGATATACTGAAACAACTTGCAATTGGTTTTCATTTTTTATTATTTATGTTTCTTTAGTTATTTAGCTTTTTATTAAGCAGCTCTCAATTTTGCAGTTTGAGCAATTTTGTTGCTAGGGTCTAAATTACCCTAGCAACCAACCACTGTTTTGAATAAGAGACTGGAATATGAATAGAAAAACGAAGAAACAATAACAATACATTTGTAGCCTAACAAAGCATTTGTTTTTTAGATGGGGTCAGTGACATTTGAAAGCTGGAAAGAGTCAGAAGAAAAAGGCAAATAATTAAAACACTATAAAAGATAGATAATGAAGGCCAATTGAAAAGTTGCTTAGAATTGGCCATTCTATAATATACAAACATTTAGTGTAAAGGTGAAGCACCCCTTTAATAACTGCAACCAGATACAGTCATCCTGGCAGGCTGTTGTCTTGTTGCTTACATACAGGTATGGGGTCCATTATCCGGAAACTCGTTATACAGAAAGCTCAGAATTACAGAAAGGCCGTCTCCCATAGACTCCATTTTACCCATATCATCCAAATTTTTTAAATGGATTTCCTTTTTCTCTGTAATAATAAAACAGTAGCTTGTACTTGATGCCAACTAAGATATAATTAATCCTTATTGGAAGCAAAACCAGCCTATTGGGTTTATTTAATGTTTATATGCCTTTTTAAATAGTATTATTATTGACATCTATTTATATAGTGCCAGCATATTTCGCAGCGCTGTAAAGTAAATGTGTTTATTAATTACATAGAACATATGGAGTTACATACATCACAACCAATACCGGTACAGAAGGTGAGGAAGGCCCTGTGCAAAGGAGCTTACAATCTAAAAGGAAGGGAATAAGACAGAAGGTGTGGGAGTGGGCAAGAATTGAGTGGGTGAGAGATGTGGTACTGTATGTGGTATTGCATACAGCAGAGTGAGGGTAGGCTTCTCTAAAGAAGTGCGTTTTCGTAGACTTCCAAATTACGGAAAGATCAGTTATCCGGAAAACCCCATGTCCCGAGCATTCTGGGTAACAGGTCCCATACTTGTACAATTCCTTGCAACGATATAGGCATCAAAGTACGGTCAGTTAAGAAGCCCTATATATGTTTGAGGTATAATTGGTGGAAAGGAGCATCACTACAGTGTTCAACATTGAAATAAAGGTATGGCCAGCACTGTAAAGCTATGATTAAGTACCGGATGGTATGAAACACGCAAGGTGTGTGATCTGTAATAAATTATGAATTTCATTTAATTAATTTTGAGTCATGGGACATATCAGATATATAGTTTACTGTAAGTGCCCTGGGAACTGGAGCAAGTCCCTTTAACTCACTTGTACATTATGAACTAGCTATATAGCCTCCCCTATCATAGGTATATTGGTTTTACAAGAGAAAGCTTCCCATGAGTAGGATCAAGAGTCGACCAGACCGGAACAGGAAACACTAACTCGAGGTCAAGTGCCATAAATTCTATAATATATATATATATATAGTTATGTGCTCCCTTGCTTCCCACAGTCTTGTTAATGCTCCTTTCTGGCTTCTATGGTGTTGCTTGGCAACATGAGCACTCCCGGAGTTAATGAAGGGGGTAATGCAGCACACCTACCTATTTTCAATGCAGAGCAAGAATTAGGAAAACTTGCACTGATAGCGAGACTGGAATTGGCAGGAATCTTAGCTTAAATTCTAGAGATGCACTCGGCATTTAATGGTAATTGTGGCCAAGGAGGAGAAAAAGTTGTATTAAAAAAATACAAAAAAAACACTAGGGACTATTCCGATATCTATGCATAGCCTCTCCCAAGGCAAATGGTATTGCAGCAGGTAAAAAGAAATTACCTATCTACCAAGTCTTTCATTCCATCTTTATCTGGAACTAGCGATTGGTCCTGGTCATCTGCCAATGGGGTTCCTGCTTGACGGTATATGCAGCGGATCATGTACCGCACGTCTGACCAATAATTTTGGAGCTGCTGGGATTCCCTTTCAGTCTCTGCTGAAATTTCCCTGCAAGGAGCAAAAGTTAAACCAGTTTAGAAACAAGGCAGAAAGCTCCAAAACCAAACTAAACACCAAAAAAATGCACTGTAAAAAATTCCTGAACATATACAGAATTTGTATTTGTTAACTGCCCGATACAAATCTATAGCACATACAAAGCAACTGGCGGATGTAGGTTCCAGTCTCCTGTGTGTGAACAGAGGAGGTGGGTTTGTTTTTTTATTTTTTTCACTTTGCTGATGTGGGATCACCTGTCCTGGTATTTCATCTGCTTCTTGAGAACAATATACTAATAAACTATATATAAAAATTATTACATAAGAATAAAAGTAGACAAAGCAATAACTTTAAAGGGGTTGTTTAACTTTGAGTTAACTTATAGTATGATGTAGAGAGTGATATTCTGAGACAATTTGCAATTGGTTTTCATTTTTTATTATTTGTGGTTTTTGGGTTATTTATCTTTTTATTCTGCAGCTCTCCAGCTTGCAGTTTCGTCAATCTGGTTGCTAATGACCCCAGCAACCATGCATTGATTTGAATAGGACACTGGTTAACCACCCCTTTAAGTCGGCACTCATCAACATGAGTGAATAAATCCCATGGAGGGGGCATATTAAAGGCGTGACAATTTTTATGTATAGCCCACATGTCCCCAACATGGTCAGCTCTATTAGCAGCAAATATAGAACAACTGCACTACTGCTTATATGAACAACAGTATTGTAAATATTTCTAAGCAGACATTGGCGAGAATAAAATGAATCACTTACCGGCGTTCATTGCATGCTTCACAGCTACAAGCTAGGTCAGGGGACGTGGAATTATTGAGGGCTACAGTGGATGGAATGGTCTGGGCTCCGACGAGAATTCTTCCTCCACCCACCGTCTCCTGCTTAGACCCACTGTTTCCAGGTGGCATGTGCAAAAGGAAATCTTGACTCTTTATAAACAAAGAAATGGCACCAAATGTCTTTCATTAGATTTTTAAAAAAATAAATAAATAAAACACTTATGGGGGGGTTCATCGTATAAGAGAACTACTAGAAACAGCCAACAATTCTTGGTCTTTGAACCTTCTGGCCTTAAAAATCCATCACCATTGTTGGTATCTCAAAACACTATTTACATTGAGCCTTAAAGGAAAAACTTCACCCCAAAATGAATATTTAAGCAACAGATAGTTTATATCATATTAAGTGGCATATTAAAGAATCTTACCAAACTGGAATATATATTTAAGTAAATATTGCCCTTTTACATATCTTGCCTTGAGTCACAATTTTGTGATGGTCTGTGTGTTGCCTCAGAGATCACCTGACCAGAAATACTGCAGCTCTAACTGGAAGTATGGAAGCAAAAGACAGAACTCTGTCTGTTAATTGGCTCATGTGACCTAACATGTATGGTTTGTTTGTGTGCACCGTGAAGGATACATTTCCAGGGCAATTTTCTATTTAGGATTACCCAATGGCACATACTACAGGTATGGGACCTGTTATCCAGAATGCTCGGGACCTGGGGTTTTCAGGATAACGTATCTTTCCGTAATTTGGGTCTTCATACCTTAAGTCTACTAGAAATTCATTTAAACATTAAATAAACCCAATAGGCTAGTTTTGCCTCCAATAAGGATTAATTATATCTTAGTTAGGATCAAATACAAGCTACTGTTTTATTATTACAGAGAAAAAGGAAATCATTTTTAAAAATTTTGATTATTTGGATAAAATGGCGTCTATGGGAGACAGCCATTCCGTAATTCGGAGCTTTCTGGATATCGGGTTTCCAGATAAGGGATCCTATACCTGTACTAAAAAGTATATTATGAAAATGGTTTATTTACATGAAGCAAGGTTTTACACATGAGCTGCTTTATGCAATATCTTTTTATAGAGACCTACATTGTTTGGGTGTATAGTTTTCCTTTAATCCAGCATGGACACCGCTGTGATGTATCTGCTTGACTAGACTTTACCAGAACCTTGTGTTTTATACATTTCCGTATGTATTAACTCTATATGTGCCTTAGTCAAATTAGCCCCTAAAGCCTCACTATGCGGGTGGCACAATGGTTTAAATGTACAGCTGTATATTGCTCTTTGTATAGTAACAAGGCAATGTAAATCTTTGCTCTTTGTTTTTATTGAGCCTATGGGTCCATGTCTGGCCCTATAATGATGGACCATGCTACAGACTGTGTGCCTTTGGTGCTCTCGTTACAGGATTATTAATGGATCTGCTTGCTTACTCAAAGGGCACACACGTAGGGGCAGATTTATCAAGAATCAAATTGAAAGTTCAATTCGAAATTCAAATTTTCAAGGTTTTTTTTATGGTCAAAACGGTCAAATTCTACTAGGGAGTTATTCATATATTTTGGTTTTCTAGATTCATCATACTCTGACCCTTCAAGAACTCGAATTAGATTATTTGTCACCTAAAACCTGCCGAATAGCTGTTTAAGTCAATGGGACAGGTCCAGGGATCAATTTTGAGTTGTTTGCAGGCTTCCTGACATTCTAGTTTTTTTTTCGGAGAAAAAACTCGAATCAAGCTTTTAAAATTCAAATCGAATTTGACACAAATTGAATTTGAGTTTTTGGGTCGATTTAATTCATAAGAGTTTGAAAAATTCTATTTTTCTAAATACATTTCGATTGATCGAATTTCAAATTTATGGGAGTTTTTAAAAACTCACTGATAAATGTGCCTCCCAATGCACCCTAGTTAAATTAGCCCATAAAGCCTCACTATACGGGTGGCACAATGTTTTATATGCACAATAACCTGTAAATTGTTCTTTGTATATAGTAACAAGGCAATGTAAATCTTTACTCTTTGTTTTTATTGAGCCTATGGGTCCATGGCTGGCCCTATAATGATGGACCATGCTACAGACTGTGCCCCTTTGGTGCTCTCCTTACTGGATTATTTATGGGTCTGCTTGCTTACTCAAAGGGCACACACCAAGTGATAGTCAAAAAATACAATGAAAGAAGCAAGACCTCCTTGCTGCTTCATAGCTATATACTTTGATGTTATTATGGGTCCTATATGGACCATCAGGCTAGAGGTTACTAGATGTATGTACTCAAGACTCCTTTGCTGTGCCACCTTCCATAGTACAGGTATAGGATCCGTTATCCGGAAATCCATTATCCAGAAGGCTCCGAATTACAGAAAGGCTGTCTCCAATAGACTCCTTTATAATCAAATCACATTTTTAAAAATGATTTCCCTTTTCTCTGTAATAATAAAACAGTAGCTTGTACTTGATCCCAACTAAGATATAATTAATCCTTATTGGAGGCAAAACCAGCTTATTGGGTTTATTTAATGTTTACACGATTTTCTAGTAGACTTTAGGTATGGAGATTTATTACAGAAAGATCTGTTATCCAAAACAAAAAACCCAGGTCCTGAGAATTCTGGATAACAGGTCCCATACCTGTAGTGTGTTACAGACGTGGTACTAGTAGAACACTGCCCTGGCAAATCCACTGCAGCGTGAGCCTGCATTCACCAGCCAGTACTGTGTTAGTTATTCAGTAGTGTGACTGGTGAAATCCACAGAGACAGACGATGTTTTTTAACCTGCACACGACCAGCCACAGTCCCCACACTCACTTCTCATTCATGTCTGCATCAGAAATTTTCTTCATTAAGGACAAACCACTGCAGTTCAGCATGGCACGGTTACCTGGGAAGCCTGATGCAGCATGTCTGTACATACAATCTGTATTTACTGTAACACCTCCTCACTATACACGAACATGCGGCAGAACATGCAGCAAAATCTGCTACAGTCTGTCTCCAGCCCTCGCCGTTGTGCTGAGCAATGCAAGGAGGGGATTATACAGCCGAATACAGGCTAGCAGCTGCAAGAAGCAGCAGATTTCAATGTCAACATTACAGACACGATGGCTGCATGCTGATATAGTATATAAATCTGAACTGGATATGTATGGAAAGGATGATGAATTCCGCTTACCATTCATTACAATGGGGAAAGGGTGTGGCAAGTTGCTGCAGATGGTCTGCTTTATTTGCCTCTTTGCAGTGATTCTTTCCTTTGCATAGGTGTGTGAGTGTGTCTGTGAGTGAGAGAGTGAGTGTCTGAGAGTGAGAGTGTGTGAGAGTGAGAGAGTGAGAGAGTGAGAGTGTGAGAGTGTGAGAGAGAGAGTGAGAGTGAGAGAGTGAGAGAGTGAGAGAGTGAGAGTGTGAGAGTGTGAGAGTGTGAGAGAGTGAGAGTGTGAGAGTGTGAGAGTGTGAGAGTGTGAGAGTGTGAGAGTGTGAGAGTGAGTGAGAGAGTGAGAGAGTGAGAGAGTGAGTGAGAGAGTGAGAGAGTGTGAGAGTGTGAGAGTGAGAGAGTGAGAGAGTGAGAGTGTGAGAGTGAGTGAGAGAGAGTGTGAGAGAGTGAGAGAGTGAGAGAGAGTGAGAGAGAGTGTGAGAGAGTGTGAGAGAGTGTGAGAGAGTGTGAGTGAGAGTGTGAGAGAGTGTGAGAGAGAGTGTGAGAGAGTGTGAGAGAGTGTGAGTGAGAGAGTGAGAGAGTGAGAGAGTGAGAGAGTGAGAGAGTGAGAGAGTGAGAGAGTGAGAGAGTGAGAGAGTGAGAGAGTGAGAGTGTGAGAGTGTGAGAGCGCGTGTGAGAGCGCGTGTGAGAGCGCGTGTGAGAGCGCGTGTGAGAGCGCGTGTGAGAGCGCGTGTGAGAGCGCGTGTGAGAGCGCGTGTGAGAGCGCGTGTGAGAGCGCGTGTGAGAGCGCGTGTGAGAGCGCGTGTGAGAGCGCGTGTGAGAGCGCGTGTGAGAGCGCGTGTGAGAGCGCGTGTGAGAGCGCGTGTGAGAGCGCGTGTGAGAGCGCGTGTGAGAGCGCGTGTGAGTATATTTATTTATTTGTATATGTCCATTTTATATAGATAAAGAAGTCTATACAGGTATGGGACCTGTTATCCAGAATGCTCAGAACATGGAGTTTTCTGGATAATGGATCTTTCCATAATTTGGATCTCCATACCTTAAGTCTAGTAGAAAATCAGAAGATCATAGCTGGAGACCACGTTTTTCTTGTTTTAAAATGTAATTTCTTTATTTTTTAAAACAAGAAAAACGTGCTCTCCGGCTATTACCTTCTGTACTTGGAATCCTTTTACACTCCGGCACGGGGTTTGCAGTTCGTTGAGAAGCACAAATATACACATGACTAAATGAAGGACTACCCTTATTTTGTTTGATATCTACTAGAAAATCATGTAAAGCAAATAGGCTGGTTCTGCTTCCAATAAGGATTAATTAATCTTAGTCGGGATCAAATACAACGTACTGTTTTATTATTACAAAGGAAAAAAAAGTAAATAAATTGTATAAATATGGATAAAATGGAGTCGATGGGAGAAGCCCTTTCCATAATTCGGAACTGTCTGGATAATGGGTTTCCAGATAAATGATCCTATACCTGCATATAAATCTGAACTTGATATGTATGGAAAGGATTATGAACTCGAGCCTACCATTCATTACAATGGGGGAAGGGTGTGGCAAGTTGCTGCAGATGGTCTGCTTTATCTGTCTCTTGCAGCAACACTTTCTTTTGCATAGGTGTGTATATATATATATACATATATATATATATATATATATATATATATATATATATATATATATATATATATATATATATATATTTATTTATTTATATGTATATGTCCATTTTATATAGCTAAAGAAGTCTATACAGGTATGGGACCTGTTATCCAAAATGAAGAGAACATAATTTGGATCTCCATACCTTAAGTCTACTTGAAAATCATGTAAACATTAAATAGGCTGGTTCTGCTTCCAATAAGGATTAATTATATATTAGTTTGGATCAAGTACAAGCTACTGTTTTATTATTGTAGAAAAAAGGAATGATTTGTAAAAATTTGGATTATTTGAATAAAATGGAGTCTATGAGAGAAGACCTTTCTGAAATTCTGTGTTTTGGATAACGGGTCCCATACCTGAACATATTTATTGACAGATATAGGCTGGTTATACATGAATATTTCATACATGTTATATAATAATTATATAATACACAAAAGCCATGAATATCTTGTAAATTATATCCTTATAAACAGTGAGTTCTGATGTCATCAGTTATAAACGGTGAGTTCTGATGTCATTTAGGTCACATGACTCACTGAAACTTGTGTATTATAATAAATAAAGTAGCCTTGTTGCAAAATATGAGGATATTAGAAGTAACCTCGGAGTTCCATGACCTGTATAAAAACATGCGGCCTTCGACCTCGTGTTTTTATATGGTCATGAAACTCCTCGGTAACTTATAATATCCTTATATTTTACAACAGGGGTTTCTTTATTCACTATATAACACAATGACATTATTTTGTGTTTATTGAAGTGCTGTGTGTGCTTTTATCTTGTGTTCTGCGTACCCTTGTGGAGCAATATAAAGAAGTGCTAAATAGAATCTATGTAATAAATGCACCCACTCTGAGCCCCAAGTCGCAATGCCCTCGCTGCTTATGTTTCTGTATGAACTAGAAGCCGTTATATTTTCTTTAACGTTGCTCACCACAAACAGTGTTGCTTCTATTTATATTCTATTTTGTCTTATACAGCTCTGAGGCAAAAGAAAAGAAACTAGATGCGCATTATAATGCTACGCTGTGATCTGTGCCTTTAGGCTATGCTGTGATTTATTGGAAGGAAACATTCCCTTGTTTGTTGCTAGCTTCCCTTGCTTTTCCCCCCTGCAGCTCTAGGGTTATACAGGTATGGCATCTGTTATCCAGAATGCTCGGGATCTGGGGTTTTCTGGATAATGAATCTTTCTGTAATTTGGATCTTCATACGTTAAAGGGGTGGTTCATCTTTAAGGTAACTTTTATTATGTTATAGAACGGCCAATTCTAGGCAACTTTTTGATTGGTCTTCATTATTATTTTTTTATAGTTATTTGCCATTTTATTCTGACTCTTTGCAGCTTTCAAATGGTCGTCGCTGACTCCCTCCTAAAAAATAAATGCTCTGTTAGGCTACAAATGTATTGTTACTGATCCTTCTATTCAGGCCTCTCCTATTCATATTCCAGTCTCTTATTCAAATCAATGCATGGTTGCTAGGGTAATTTGGACCTTAGCAACCACATTGCTGAAACTGCAAACTGGATTGCTGCTGAATAAAAAGCTAAATAACTGAAAAAAACACAAATAATTAATAATGAAAAACAATTGCAAATTGTCTCAGAATATCACTCTCTACATTATACTAACAGTTATCTCAAAGGTGAACAACCCCTTTAAGTCTACTATAAAATCATGTAAATATTAAATAAACCCAATAGGCTGGTTTTTCTTCCAAAAAGGATTAATTATATATTAGTTGGGATCAAGTACAAGCTACTGTTTTATTATTAGACAAATAAAAAT